>NW_020291955.1:0-24568 GCF_003184865.1 Aspergillus homomorphus CBS 101889 | reverse complement strand
GGGGGGGGGGGGGGTCGCGATAGCGAAGAGGCGGAAGCACAAAAAGGAAAAATGGCGCGTACAATATCAGGAAAAGGAATTGCAAGCTCACGAGAGATGCAACAAGCTAGACAAGAGAGACAGAATGGGAACAGATATGTTCAAGACGTTGGCGCGTCGAAGTCGTCGAGATGGGAAATTGAGGAGTCTTGTGCGATTCGGAATTGAGTGTGCGAGAAAGCCCGAGGAACACGCGGGTTAGAAGAAGAGAGAAAAAGGAAAAGGCAAGACGAAGACGGAGGCGTGAAGGGCGCTGAAGAATTCGAAGAGTAAGAGAGATCTGAAAGGGAGGAGGTGGTAGAAAGTGATAAGTTCAGAAAAGTGGTGTGAATATAAGATCGGTAGGATATTGTGGTGGTTTGGTGGTGGTGAGGATGGTAGGTCAAGAGGAAGGGAAGACCTGAGAGATCGAGAGTGCAGTTTGCCCTGCTGGGGGGTCGGACGGGACTTACCACCACCTCCCGTCTCGATACCTCCTGCAAAATCCCCGGCACGGCTACTTGGCACCTGGCACCTTTTCACCGCCTACTGTTTTCGATCCCTCTGTAAGACATCTGCTGACACCTCAGGCGAAGATTGTTTGGGCCGGACTATTGCAAACAATGGAATAAATTGGAATCTTTGATCATTGGCTTTCGAGCCACGGTCAAACTACATCGCAGAATCCTGCTCCATGTCTAATTTGAATGTTGAGAGATATCATCTTGTAGGTCGCCTTTATCAGAACTCAATTTATGCGGCCACTGATCTGAGGAAACACAAACCACCTTCCAAGCATAACATAGGTTATTCCAGGGGTCATATAGCTCGTTCAAGTGCAAAGGACCTGTAAACCGGAGAAAAAGAACAAAGAATTGTATTGGCAGCCGCAAGGGGCGTCAAACTCGCAGAAACAGAACAGCTAGCTCGAGGCAGGGGTATGAAAACAGATATTAGACAGGCTTCACATCCAGAAAATGATAGGTATCAGACGCGTTTCATAGGATTCCGTCGCAGCAACGGGGAAAACAAGAGGCTTAAACCCCAAGGGTACGGTGCGAGAATTCGATCACAAAAAACCATAACAATCATGCGGGAAATCCAGTCGACATCTTTACGAAAGTATTTGAGGTCATATCAATGCGACGCAGTCGACTCGACAACAGCTTTCTCGTTCAAGGTGGGCTCGCGCATGATGGCATCCTGGCCCGTCATTCTTCGGTCCAGAGCGCGCTCGACCTTTGCTCCCAGAGCCAATTTGCTCAGATTATCGGTCTTTTCGGGTGTGGGAACAAATCGCTGTTTCAGAAGGGGCTTGTTTTCCAAGCGTTCCAAGCCATCGCGCAGGTGATGGAAGTCGGCGAGGCGGGGATCTCCACTAGGCAGGCTCGAAAGGTCTGATGACGCAACTGAGGGGCTTCCGCTCACAGTCGAGAATCTCTTCGATGTCCGGTTCTAAGATACCGAGTCAGGATCAAAGCACCATACCAGGTGCGCGATAGACTTACGGACTGCGCCATGATAGGCCTTTCGGAGTCGACCGAGGTGTGTCTGGCCATTGTTGGTCTAGGCAATGTTGAGCGCAAATATGTTGTTGTGACCTAGAAGAGGTTGAGCGAACTTGGTCAGCGACTGACGGGCCCGTTGCGGTGATAAATATGGCAATCAGATGCAAAAAATGAAGATGCTGGCGTGGCCAAGTGAGGGCCTTCCTTCCAAAAGGAGGATATGGTAAGATTGGGAAGATTTCTAGCTCCAGTGGCCACGCCAAAGAAAGCCTGAGAAGATCATGTAAGGTTTGCGCAAATGTGCATACCTACAAAGGAGTCACAGTCTGATAGGGGCGAAATGATCGGAGTGTCTGTTTTTGTTTCTTGAAACAGGGAGACGATGAGATAAGGTAAGAAGAGAGATGTTATACAATGTGAAAGAGGACACGGGGTGGAGAAAGATTCGATTAAAAAGGAAGGAAAGGAAGACAAGAGGCAGAGAGAAATAGCGGAGGGAGAGGATGTGGTGAGCTGGGAGATTAAGTGCAGGTGTGACATGCGTTGAGCGTTCAGGAGAGACTGACGGACGGGCTGGGCTTTTGGGGGAGGGGGGCGAAAGGGACGACGGCGGCAGATGGATTGTAGTGGGTCGGAAAAGCCCCGGGTAACTTGTAATGAGAGCCATAGCCAAAAATCTATTGGTTTTTCTTTTTAAAACCCAAGTTTCCCCTTAGGCATGCAATATTTATTTAGTGTAGTGGGAGAATAAATTCGAAAAGAATTATATAAACATTTAAGAAGGAAGATATTGAAGATCAAAGGAACGGGGACACTCTCCCTCTCCTCTTCTATCGTTCTCTCTTTGGCATTGATTGTTGGTTAACTCACAATGCATGCTCCCTTGGTTACGAGAATCCACCGCCATGCCCATTCCTGGGTTCTCGGTTTCTAGCCCAGTGGCTTGTAGTCCGTACGATCTATCCTGGTGTCTGGACTGTAGCCGAGAGAGAACCCGGAACCAGGCCTTGTCAAACTTCCCGAGGTGGTCAGTCCTCCCGGCAAGAAGAAATTGTCAAAAAAAAAAAAGAAGGTTGAGACACCGGACAGATAGCAGCTTGCTCAAACAGAGGTTCTCGGAGAGGGGAGAGAGGACCCGCTGCTGAACACCATGAACCTAGTTGAACACATACCGGGACGTACTATGGGTACTGTACTGTACATAGTACCAGGTCTGAGCGGAATGTCATATCACCCGGCTTTTAACCTTAAAGTAGGGACGATGCACGATGATCCGCTTGGCCTGAGGTGACTAAGATGAGATCGTAAACTAGTTAGCTAAAACTGTCTTTGGTGGGTGGAAAAAGTAGAGAGATATAAAGGTTGAATCAACGTGTTCCTGGCCGGTCATTTGACGAAATCGACGGGATGCTATGGTAAGTTTGTTCTTTGTCCTGTGGTGTTGCTTATCGAGATCCGACACAACTTTCGAGTGAGAACAGGAGCAGCGATAGAGGATAGCGGACAGAGTAGATCAGTAGAGAGAGAAGGAATCAGGGCATAAGGTAAGGCCGGCCCTCCATCAGCACCGTAATAGATTAAAGCCAGAGCCAGCCCATCGCCTGCCACGTGCCAGGGATTTGCCGTACCGCGGCCACCGACCGCCACGCGAGCTGAGACTCGCAAAGCTGGACAAAGCAAGGGAAAAACTTCCTCTGCCAGCTGGGGGGAGGGTTTCTGCAGAGAATCGCAGCTGAGCTCAATCGGTATCACCCGAAAGAGAAGGATAGTCCATTTGACCCTCTTCAGCTGTCAATTCACTGGATGCCTCGTCAATTGTCGATTATAGGACCCTGGTAACCAGTTGAATTGCAATATCTTCGAGTATCCTCCGCTCTACCTTGCGAATTGCGGGGAGAAGCCCGTAGTGAGGTAGGTAGTACGAAGTATAAGTACTTATATCAAGGTCGATCATTTAATGCTTGACGTGGCGCTTGTGTCATAGACTTGATTAGCATTCGTAACACACACCAAATACTTCTGCAATCATGGTTCCTTTCCACAAATACCCGACCTAGGTACTGTACAAACCTGCAGAGGTACGGTAGATCACATGCAAACTGATCTTCTCAATTCAATGAACACTTTGATGTCGGCGTGATTTCTCTCTCTCCCGGATTCCGCCGAACAAAGAAGAGGGCGGCTATCGGGGCGGTGTGTGTGTCCCGCACGGCAACCACTTGAGAAAAAAAACAGTAGCACGGCACGTCATTTCAGTCGCGGTTGAAACGCTATCCAAGAGATATATATCGGATTTTCTTTTTTGAACTTTTTTTTTGCTTATATCATCTCCATCTCCTATTGTGTACCGTACCGTGGGCTATCACCGTAAATTCCGAGCTGAGAGGACGTCCGCAAATACTGGTAAAAACAAAAAGAAAAGAAAAGAATGCCGAAACCAAAGACCTTCCTGAAGGAGGCAAAGACCAAGAAAAAGGCCGCGCAGCGAGTATGGATCCAATACCTGCTTGTGTCTTTCAACGCTAATTGTACATCTCAGGCACCCGAAACTGCCGATGAATACCTTGCGCGTATGTCACAAGCCCGTTCCATAGATATCGAGACGCAGTTTGAGTACTACAAGACTAACCGAAGCCCGGCCTATCAGTCGGTGTGGAACAGGAGGAAGCTGGAGAAAAATGGCGGGCTGGAGATGCTGCGAAATCGCTGCGTTTCTTTATGCGCGCCATCAACACTTATGACGAGGGTCTGAGTAAGCACCCCAGTGCGTTTGACCTGGCCTACAACAAGTGAGTCGTAGATGCTCCTCGAACTACCTTGCTTCCGAGTAATGTGACTATCTCTATGAATACGTGCCTAACATATGGTAGAGCTCGAGTTCAATACGAAATCACCCAGCATCCAAGATTAAAAGCTCAGCTGTCTGCCCCGTTGAGTGATGTGCTGCAGGAGGCTCTAGAGTCCCATAGAGTCGCGCTCGCTCTGGAGCAAGATAATGCAGACGCACTCTTCAACACAGGCCAGGTGCTGACGAGCATCGCCGAGATCTTGACTGATTCCAAACACCCCTCCGATGAGTGCCTCTCTCAGGCGGTGAAACTTCTGCAGGAAGCGATCGAGCTCTTTCAGCGCTGCCTGCTTCTACAGGAACTGAAGTACACCGAGATGCAGGAACAGATTAAACAGATGGAGTTGGGGGACGCCGCACACCCCGAGGTAGAGATGCAGAATACGCAGAAGGATGCCGAGCAATCAACAGAGGCAAATTCAGCGGACGAGCAAGAGCAATGGGCAGCGATTGTGGAGCCGGTGACCAAGGATACACTGGTCGACACGGCGATAGCGCAGCTTGAGACATTGACAACTCTCTGCAACCTGCTCACATTTAATCCCGGTGTTGGCCTGGGATGGGTGGAGGATTATTCTTCCGACCTGCTGCAGAAGCGCATTTCCACCTATGTAGAAGGTTCGAACAGACAATATGAGGCAGCATTAGCCCGGGCCAAATTCACCTGCGGTCTAAATGAATTGCTCTACCGAAGCGGTCAGATAGAGGCTGAAACATATTCCAACGAGGTTTCACAAGCTTTCGGCACAGGCTTGGATCTCTCCGCCGATCCAGGCGGTCTCTGCAGCAAAGCGGATGCGCTATCATCGTTCAATACTGCGCTCATGGATCTTCCCCCTTACGAGCCGGAAGCGTTTGCGAAAGCGTTGTCCTTGCGGTGGCAGGCACTGTCTGCGGCGCTGGACGCTCTGACTAAAGCATCCAAGCATCCCGAGGCAGATGACTTGCCCAAGATTCACTTGGCTAGGGGAGACGTGGAAATCGCTAGATGGAGGCTTGGCATGCCTCCCTGGAATCATGCCATGGCACAGCAATATGCAGCCACGCTGCTACGCAATGCGCAGACCTACTACCGAGGAGCTGCGGCGTTGGCCAGGAGAGACGGAGCCGCAGAAGAATTGCGGGACGGGTCGTGTAAAGAAGCCATTGCAGCGGCTCTAGAAGGACAGAAGGAGAAATTGGACCAGCTTAGGAGAGCCGCGCCGAAGGAACTGATGATGGTAGCCGAGGACGTCGTCGATGACGGCTGGATGAGTCCAGGAGACATGGAGGGGCTGCTGTCATAGTCGTAGCGCAATGACAACTAGGTTCAGGCCGAAATTGATAGCCTACCGCGTCCAAAACCCACTGATTGCCTTGCGTACGATGTAACGTGGTGCTTGGAAGTCTTATTCATATCTCAGACCGAGATCTAACTTCTTCATCCATCTCAGCAGCCTCCTGGCGGAGATTATTGTCACTGCTGAACTGCGTCGCAGCGGCAGCAGCGCCCTCCAGGTCCGCAACAATAGACTCCAGATTCAGCAACAATCCTTGAATCTCCTCCCTTTGCGCCTGCACCCGCTGCGCCAGCTCCGTATTCTCATTCTGAACCGACTCGATGTTGGTCTTCAGATCCGACTGCGTTTCTTGCATGTAGGGTAGAAGATGTGCTCGAAAAAGATCGTCCGGCGGCAACGTATGTGGACTGTCGAAAGAGTCAGTCCGTCTGTTCTTCAACCCAATGTTACCCGGAGACCAAAAGAAAAGAACATACGCAACACTCTCCCCCCCGACCCCATGGTCCTTCCTATACCTCGCCTCCCCAACCAACCGATCCAGCTCATTCAATTGCCGGATCGCATCTCTCTCCGTCAGAATGTCCTCAAATTCGGCTCGGGCGCTCTCCTCCAATTTGGCATTCAGCTGTCGCCAAACGGATTCCAAGCTGGCGGGGACATGTTTGGCGGGAGTGGGAAAACAGCTTGAGAAGTTTGCATATGAGTTCGCGCGCAGGGTGCGCGCCAGTGCCTTGTCGAAGATTTCCTGCAATTTGGCGACGCGTGGGCCGGGGGTCAATGCGACAGGGGCAGGAGGGGGAGGAGAGGGGGAGGCGGCGGGCCGGGTGGTGCTGTTGGTGGGATTGGTATATGCGGCCATCGTGGGTGGACTGTGTTCAATGGAGTAATAAGAAGCTCTATCCACGTATTTAGTTCATCTGTGGGAGCCGTTTCTCTTCCTCTGGGGGTCAGCGCGTTAGGCAGATAGTTTCGATCGTGGTTGATGAAGCTGGGGAGTGGAGATAGTTTTGGGAAATGCGATGCACGGCGAAAGACGCGCCATGAAACGCGTCTGTCACGTGACTCTATACTATAGTGAGCAAGAAATATACTCTTCAAAGAACGCTGTATCATTGATGTGGACATGGTTCGGCCCCATGAAACATTATACTTTGTAGAAGCGAGGACAAAATATTGTATTTATACAAGCACGAAAGATAAGTTTGGAACGTCGACCTTTTGAGGGCACACAGTGATCCTCGCGTGCGATATTGACATCTTAGACCTGAGAAGACTCCGCTATTTCCAGAGTGCTCTCGCTCTGGATGCTTTCACCTCCGACCCAATTGACTCTGATCTTGCACGCCAGCCTTCCGATCTAGAAACAGGAGTTCCTTGAATGCTGGCCATGAGATTGACACATAGATGATACTATTCCAGAATCCTTGCAGCGGAAGTACCAGACCTGAAATATAATTCAGCGCAAAGTTAGACTTGTGCGGGAGAACTAGTGAGTAAACTCGATTGGCAGTGGACGGCACCTGTGCGTTTGGAACCACATTGTTAATCACCGACTAGGGCCCAGGAACAAGATTGACTCACCCATGTGATCAATAGCGCAATGAAGAAAAGGATTGCATATTTGCTGTAGGCCCATGCTGCCGAGTTTGTCTCTATCATTGTCGCTCGGCGTTGAATACTAGTGCTGAACTGGTCATTCCGGGAAGATTGCTCTGCAGTACCCTCGCTACTTTTGGGCTCACTGCCGCCCTGAATTGTAACTGAATATGGACAGTAGAATGTGTGGAGGCTCTTGGTTGATATTGGACCACTATCTTCCCCGAACGGTACTTGCAGAGCATGCACAACTTCCCGAGTAATGGAAAACTCAGTGACTTTGGAAAATTGAATGTTCTGCATGTTTTCAGTAGTACTGGTAGAGTCGGAGTTGCCGGCCTGATTCAACTGCTGCCGCTTCTTATATATGACACTGCCTGTGCGCACATAGATAAAGATGGTCAAGCACATGATTAACCACACTGGCCCATAGAAGAGGCCAATGCGTAGAAAGTCCCAAGGTGTCGAGACCCAGCACCAAAGCTGTATGACCGCATAAGTATGAAAGGCTGGGATGATAGTCTCCGGAGATCATGGGTGCACATACCGTTGCGGAGCCGTAGATCTTGCCCCGGGTCTCGGTCTCGATGAAGAAATAAACAAATGCAGGAATGAACGGCAATCCATAACAGGCCAGTAGATATTTCAGCTCCAACTGCCGCAGCCGCTTAGAGTCGTATTTATGAAAGAAAGTGAGATACACATTGCAGGCCATGGCGAAAGTCCACAAGGCATCAGCGGGCATGAACCTAATAGCTCGATTCAGTGACGCTCCTCGTTTGAGATACACAAGTGACAAACCACTGGATAAGGAAGCCTTGAAACTGGCAGACGCTGCTTCCGGTGCCCAGCCGAACTCCTGACTGAGACATCAGGGTTGCGACATTGGCCATCATGTTGCCCCATGATGCGTAGAATACTAGTCGGTTGATGGGCTTGCGAAAGGACGAGGAGGAAAGGAAAGATATAACAATAATAAAGGTTCCAAAGAGAGAAACAGCCGAGCAGACTCGCTCCGTGACCGAGATAGCTTTGAAGTGCGATTCCGATAGCGGCATTGTCTCACGACCAAGCGTGGCCGATGCAGATAGCCACACAACTAGTCTTCAACTCTTGAGCTCTGCAGAGGCTAAGCTTAGATATATCAGATATTTTACACCCGCAGCTCGTCATTGACAAAACCTTGAAATCCACCGAGGTACTAGCAAGCCCCTATAGTCTGGGCATTGTCAGTAGTCTCGGGGGTCAAGTCTCGAAAGTAATTTTTCCAACGTCTGTTCGACACAAACGAACATTGCCATTGCGAGCGAGCGAGTCAGAAAGGGTCACGGTGGTAAATAGTCCCACACTGCAGGATGCTCTCAAAGACAAAGAAAGCCGAGAGAGCCACTTCAATATCAATTTTCTCGTTGCTATCGACAATATACTGATGTAAGAAATCGAGTGGTTCAAGGATGGGAGGCAGAGCCCCTGTCCAAAGGTGAGAATGGTCTGGGTAGACCAGAAATTCGTCCCCAGATTGTATGCCAACAGATTGACTGTGACGATCTTGTCCGCATCAAACACTCGAATCGCCCCTCTGTCTCCATGTGGCATTTCCATCAACGGCTTCATGCGACGAACCTTACAGGAAGGAATGGTGTCAAAACCGCAGGCAAACGGTGAGTGAACCTTCCCCGCTCATTTGAAAAGGGGGAAATTAAATGATTGGCACAGGCATCAACTCCGACCAAGCCGCTGGTAACGGGCTCCAGGCCAGTCAGCATGAGATCAAATCTAGTTGACTTACTCCGAGCACTTGCAGAATGCGTCGCTGGACACCTAAGGCGCTTGAATGGTTTGAGAGATGACCGCGAATCTTGTACGAGTAGCGTTGAGTTCCATCATGCACCCTTGCAATCGACAACCGACCAAGCTATTTGCAATGGATTATCCAACTCATTGGAGGAAATTTCAGCCGGCTTGCGCAGGGAATGGCGGTTGGAGATGATTGATGTAACAATCTGGAACAAAGAATAGCAGCGAAGCCCTAAGCATCCGATGTCGATCATCAGCCAACATTAATCCTTAGAAGTCAGTGCCACGCTGGCAGCCCAGAGAGGCAAAGAGAAACTCGCGGGTGTTTTTCGCTTTCCGAATCCTCAGCAAATCTCTGCCGAGCGAGGAGGCTATTGTTTGGAGTGCGATAGAGTTTTAGCGGAAGCAAGGAAGAAAAAGCGAGACAGCCAGGTCTTGAATCCAGATGTTCCCGAATATGTCCCGACAGACTTACAGGTCTCATGCCATTTGACTCCAATCAACCAAAGTAGCAAGTGGCCTGATGAGCTCAGATGCATTGGAGCATGCATATCACTATAGCCCTTGCTTGGATGAGCATCGTTTTCTTCCCCCTATAGCCCCCGGATCTGGAACCGGGTGATCTGCATCGCAGGGAACAGGGCTGGTACGACCACAAGCTCAATCAGGATCCTGGCTTACAACAAGGTAGCGAATTGGCGAGCTCCTGAACGAGAATCAAGATGCAGATAGTATTCACGTAATATAATGATGATACTAATCTCGCATACGCTAATATAAGCTGGAACAAAGAGTGAAAATCGCGAAGACCAAGGAGAAACAGGAGAACATCACATCGAAATCTTCTTCAAAGTATAACGCCACGCTCTTCGTTCTAGAACCAACCCAATTGCTTCATCATGTCCTTCATCTGATAAGAAAAAAAAATAACTCAATAAGGTGCCAAGATAAGATATCACAGCAGAGCACAAAATCAATACACGAAATACCGAAGTCGAAGACTGATCAGTATTCGACCCTCGGGGGTTAATATGCTTGCTGAGGAGGAACCATGCCTCCGTATGCTCCGGACATTTGCTGTTGCTGCTGCTGCTGCTGTTGCTGCAGCTGCGCTTGCAACTGAGGAAGATCATGGAACCAAGGATGCTGCAGGGCGTCGTGGGCACTGATACGCATCTCGGGCCGCAGCTGGAGCATGCGGTTCAACAGATCTAGCCCAAGAGGATCGATCTGAGGGAGGATTAGGCCTAGATCCTGGGTTGCATACACGTGGAAATTCGACTTGTACTCCGGCAATTGAGAGATGCCGGGCCATGAGCGTTCCGAAGGTGTGCCCATGAGACGGAAAATCTTCTGCAGTTGATCTTCGTTCGTGGTGCCAGGGAACAGGGGGCGACCAGTGTACAGTTCTGCCATGATACAACCGGCCGACCAGATGTCAATGCTTGTGTTGTATGTCCTGCTGCCCAACAGGACGTCCGGAGCACGATACCACAGCGTCACAACCTCGTTGGAGAAAGTGTTGACAGGAATGCCAAAGGCACGGGCCAGGCCAAAGTCACCGAGCTTCAGCTGTCCTTTCTTGTTAATAAGAAGGTTCTGGGGTTTCAGATCTCGATGAAGGACCCGATTCTCATGACAGAAAGCAATGCCTTTCAAAAGCTGATGCATGAAGGATTTAATGGTCGCCTGATCCAGTTGACCCCGATCACCACGGGTATCCATGTACTTTTTGAGGTCCTTGTCCATGTACTCAAAGACAAGCATCAGCTTGTTTTCGGTGTGGATAACATCATACAGCGAGACAATGCTTTCATGCTTGAGCTCTTTCATTAGAGAGATCTCTCGAATCGCGGTCGATGGCGTGCCTTCCTCGGAGTCCAAATGGATCTCCTTTAGTGCAACCAGCTCACCAGTTTGGCGGTTTCGTCCTTTGAAAACCTTGAATCGCCACCGTATGAGTATTTGCATGGACTTATAGAAGAGGCCAACCCAAGGTGCGACAGTGGAGGCAGGAGGTTATGGGGTTACGTACGGTAGCATAAGTACCCTCTCCGAGCTAGAATTCACCGGACAAGAGTCAGCAAAAATATCGAGAGTTGCTAATCTTATAAGGTCGAGGCAGGCGAACCTTTTCCAGCTGCTGGAAAGAGCTAGGCTGTTGCTTATCCATTGTTGGCGACGCGGTGGTGAGGTTCCCCTGTGCGACCGAGGGTTGGGGTTGGATCGAAGGCGATTTGGGTCGCTGCGAATTAGTGAGGAATGACTTGGGCGAAACGAGGGTCGAGATAAGATCGAGATAGGCGGTGGTGGAGCGCTGCAAGGAGGAAGTAGAAAGTCGTGAACTGTTGCGACTGTCCATGACCGGACTGATTGAAGGCGGGCGGGATTATTAGTAGCAGAGGTCGTACTGAGTAATAAATGAGCCCCGCGCACCGTCCGTCCGTTCGGAGATGGGCAGGCAAACAACCCGCTCAACTTGCCGCCCGGCCATCTTTCCTTGCCTGACTGACTACTGCGACACCAACGCCGGCGTCTATTCCCAAGCATGGCCAGTCATCTTCTGCATGTGGCCATTATGACACGAAACACTCACTACTCCTTCAACATAGTTATGTATGCAGTACACTAGACTACATGCCCGGCGTCAATCGACCCTTGTTGTTGATGTTGAAAGCTTGTATATGTGTCTGTGTCTGTGTGTCTGTCTGTCTGTCTGTCCACTTCGTTCACTTAGACTATTATATACAAAGCTTTTAATGATCAAGGGGAGGAAGTTCAGCAGCTACCGGGCCTAGGACAGACTCTGAGGGTAGACTGCACCGAATGTACCGCGACACAGTGTCACGATCCCCTCCAAAGAGAATCGCTTCGTTCCTGACGCCTCCAAGATTGATAATTCCAATGGGCATGCCTCGTTTATAAGCCCGTTCCACTAACCGCCAAGCTGAATACGTGGCAAGACTGCTTCCCAAGACCAGCAGTCGCCCCGCATCATCGATCGCCTCTTCGGCCGCCTCTTTGACTGCAGGATCAATGTTCTCCCCAAACATGATGACCCCGGGTTTGAGAATACCGGCAGTGGATGAGGGAAGCCAGGCTCCATCCTGTTCCACATCCACCCTTGCCAGGTTGCCGTCCTGACCACGGGGCGGCTTCTCTAAGCAGGTAGGGCAAGAAGGATATCTGAATGTCGAGTAGGGCGCCTCTGGTAAATCGACATCACCATCGGGATTGATTTTCAGTCCCCTCCGCCGTTGTTCTTCACGGTTATTGGTATCCAAAGCGCCAATCTCAGTCATCTTCGCCAGAAACTCAGCCCAAGCTGGATTAAGTCTTTCGAGCGATTTCTGGAAATCTTCCCGAGGGACCTGGTTCCGACAGTTGACGCAAACCACTGATCTTAAATAGCCATGCAGCTCTAGAGTGGGCAAATCGGGATGCGCGAGGGAATGGAAGGAGTCCACGTTTTGCGTGACCACCGAACTGATATAGCCCTTGGCGCCGAGATCACGGATGGACAAGTGTGTCGAATTCGGCTTTGACTTCAAGAGGCCCGGCCATCCGATGAAGCTGCGAGCCCAGTATCGTTTGCGGGACTCATGGCGTGTGAGGAATTCGTGATGATAGACCGGTCTATATGCTTTATTGGTTCTATATGTGCCATTATCGCCGCGGTAGTCCGATAAGCCCGATGCGACCGATATGCCCGCACCCGTCAAGAGCACGGTCTGCGCATGTCGGCCCACATCCACGCCGCGCAGGTAGGGGGACGGTGGTGCTGTTAGAAACGATCGAAGGGCGTCAATGGCGCCCGCGACTGTGCGCGCTGACGAAGGAACAATGATAGGAGGAGGCAGGGGCCCGGTAAAGGGGATCCGGATCGAAGGTGTAGTCATTGATCGAAAAGCCTCATATTGCAGTGGGATAAGGCGAGGAAAGCTGGAATCTCCAGTTGTTGGGTTGGACCGGTTTAGAGATCGAGTGTCCAGCCATGACTAAGCATATTACATCACCCGGGAGTCACCGTTTCACTTCTCGGAATTGTTGGGAACATTGCAGGGAAACTTTTCAGGCTGAAGAAAAGAAGATCTACCCTGGATGCTCAATGGATGGCCGGACTAGTACGACTGGTGCTGATGTGAGGGAATTCAACACATGTTGAAAGCTGCAGAAGAAGAAGAAGAAGAAGTTGTGACGATGAGCAGTAGAATAAAGGGTCTAGATTTTACCCCGGATTGTCACACGTGACCGCCTTCCCTTCGGCAGAGTCTGCGGAACGTCATTTCTCGCTCTCTTCCCTTATTGTCTATGGTCCCTTCTTGTCTCTGCCTTCTTTTGCTTCCCACTGCCATTCCGAGTAGCTTCACGGTCGGAATTCTTCTCTACCACAACACTTCCGAAATTTTGGGAGCTCATTGGGAGCAGATTCCCGTCTCGTGCTTTCTGTCATTTGCAGCAGCATCAACGACCACCGGTCATGTTTCCCGCACAGACCGGCAACATCGATATAGAAGCCCTCAGTGGAATATGTGGGTATGTGACCGCACGACCTAGCTTGTTTCGAGTGTCATCCTCCCCTATGCTAATGCCAGCATTAGGTCGATCTCAATTGCCTGCTGGGTAGTTGTTTTCTCTCCCCAGATCATTGAGAACTTTCGCCGTGGATCCGCCGATGGACTGTCACTTCTCTTCCTTATCGTTTGGCTCGCCGGCGATGTCTTTAACATCCTCGGCGCCGTTCTACAGGGTGTCCTGCCGACCATGATCATCCTTGCGGTCTACTACACGCTTGCCGATGTCGTACTTCTCGCCCAATGCTTCTATTACCGCGGATTTACCCTTCGGGACGAGCCATGCCCTCAGCAGCGTGCCTCGGCAGTCTCCTCACTGCACGACGAGGAAGAAGCCTTCGAGGAAGATACGGAGGTTCCCTCGCCCGTGATGGCCCGCAAGCCCACAGAGCAGACCGCTCTCCTGGCCTCCAAGCAGCGCGGTGGGCCGTCCTACCACCAGGCCAGCAACAACACCAGCTCCGCCTCCTCGATAACCATCACCCCGCATCACCACCATGATCAACGGCCGCCGCCTCCGCTCACAGCCCGCCGTCACTCCTCATCCGCATCCTTTCTCCACCCCTCCGTCGACGGCACCCACCTATCCCCCGTGACCCCTTTCATCGAGCCCGTCAAAGAAACTCGTCCGTCCCGCACCCTCACCACCTTCCAAACCACTCTTTTTCACGCCTCGGCCATCACTCTCGTCTGCGCCGCCGGCGTCCTAGGATGGTACATCAGCCAACGCACCGCTCAGCCCTCGAACGGCCACCACGACACGTCTTCCGCTCCCGACGCATCGCTCGAGATGGATACCCTGGGCCAAGTCTTCGGCTACCTCTGCGCCGCGTTGTACCTTGGGTCGCGCCTCCCGCAGATCCTCCTCAACTACCGCCGCAAATCCACCGACGGCGTCTCCCTCTTGTTCTTCCTGTTCGCCTGCATCGGCAACCTGACCTACGTGCTGTCGATCCTGGCGTATTCCCCCGTCTGCGCAGATGCCAGTGCGAGCTCGAACTCCCTGAGCCCAGCCCACCACCACCACCACCACAGACGATGTTCCCCTGCCGAGCTCTCCAGCCAGTACGGCCGATACATCCTGGTCAACCTGTCCTGGTTGATCGGCAGCTTCGGCACGCTGTTGCTGGATATGTGCATTTTCGTGCAGTTTTTCCTGTACCAGGAGAATAGCAGCGAGGAAATCTCAACTGATGCCAGTGTAGACGAGGACGAGACTGTTCGTGGATGACGACGACGATGATGATGACCATGATGGTGTTCTACTTTTGGGGATTGGGACTTGGGGAGTCAATCCTACAGGATTTACGGAGTTGATTGGTTTATCAGATAAAAAAGTTTCGCTTTTCTTGCTCTTTCCCTTTGTTGGGTTATCTTCTTGGTATATTTTTGGACAGGGTATACCCTTGGTCAACTGGTGTGGTGATTGTACAGTTTCCCTGTTGTCTCAGCCGGCGATCATCCTCATTTCTTCACTGTATCTATACACGTATACGCTTGTCAGAGCCTAGAGCAGAAGAGAATGAATAGATATAGTAGCTTTTTCAAACTTATCTCGAATTCGGAGAGGTCAATGGTACAAGTGAGGATTAACAATCAAAATATTCCATTTCTACATGGTAATTCATGCCAGGACTCGACAACCGCCAGCTCTCTCCACACACAGCCCAAATCCCCCCATGAATCACAAAAGATATAAGTCGCATATCCCTAGAACACCCGCTGATAACCCCGAAGCTCAATTTTGTATCTCAAAACATCCCAGAAACTCCCGGAACCATGTGCCACAATGGTAGCTAGGTAGGAAAGGGCCGCGCGCGGAATCGACTCACTCACTGGGCGGCCGCACCTTCACCGGGCCCTGGCTGACCTCGTCCCAGTTCGTACTTAGCGAGGTGCCCTGGCTCTCCACGTAACTCTTCATCATCGCGCGCCGGGTGTCCGGGTCAGCGTTGGCGTACAGCTTCTTGAAGAACGAGTCAACGGGGTCGCCGCTGCCGTCGTCGGAGTCATTGCCTTCGTCGTCCTCCTCCTCGTCGGTGGACTTGGACTTCTTGGGGTTCTTGGCGGTCAGACTCGAGGCGAGCTTGTCCCAGTCTTTGGCGCCGTGCCGGGAGGAGGTTGGGTATGCCGGGCCAGATGAAGTGGAGGGAGGACCGCTAGCAGCAGCGGCGGCGGCGGCGGCGGCGGCGGCGGCGGAGGATGAGGATGATGAGAGAGGAGTGGTTGCGGCCTGGCGGTCTGCGAGCTTGATAGTCGACGAGGTGGACTCGAGAGCACTCCATTTTTGACCGGGGGTTTGCTTGCGGAGGACAAGTTCGATCTTGGTGGACATGACGGTCGCCTTGGAGGTGGAAGGGTCGATCAGGGCGAAGAGCGGGTCGAGGGTGAAGTCGTACGCAGCACCCGAGGGGAGGGGGAATTGCAAAGAGGCCTGGTCGTGGAGTTAGCGGCCATCCTTGCTATCTTGACAAAAGAAAGAACATACTGAGTCACTCTTGAGATCCACGTCAAGTTTGTCCTTCGGGACACCCTTGATATAGAGCGTCACGACGACCTGGTCTTGCGATTGATACCATTCATGGCGGACCTTCTCAGGAGCAGCGGCCGTCGTCGTCGTCGTCGTTGTTGCCGCTGCAGGAACAGCAGCAGACGCCTTCGCAGCAGTCTGTCCAACACCCGCATCGTTCTGCCTTTTCTTCTCCTCCTCCTTATCACCACCATCACCACTCATCCCACCACCCAAACCCTGCCCCGCCTTCAATCTCTCCAACTGGGCCCTCAACTCACCCTCTCCAGGCACCTGAACCCCCTCCGGCACCTCCAAAACATTAACCCCAACGACCGCCTCATCAACACAGCCCTCCTTCCGCAATTTCTCCAACCGGCCCCTAACCTTAGCCAACCAAATGGGCAACTCCGTCTCGAAGCCATTCTTCGATCCCCCTGCCCCGGCGCCGGCCCCCGCCGACTTATTATTATTATTATTCATCCCCGCCATTGCACTCATCACCTTCTCCTCCGTGCCTTTCTCTTTACCGACCCCACCACCACCACCACCATTAACCTTCGCATCGACCAACCCAAACACGAACCCGGCATCCCCGACGCGACCGAGCTGGAACAGTGCCACCGCGCGCCGCATCTGCGCTGCGAGGATCAATTCCCGCCGGCCGCGCTCGCGGGCCAGGGTGACCGCGATCTCGGCATCGCGCAGCGCCGCGAGCGAGTCGGCGGGTTTGAGGCGTGAGAAGGCGGTCGCACGTTTGGTATAGTAGGCTGGAGAGCGCGGGGAGGTGAGGAGCGCGGTGGTGTAGTGGATGAGGGCGCGCGCGTAGTCGGACTGCGTGCAGGCGGCGTCGCCTTGGGATGCGGCGTCCATTTTCTTTGTGTCGGTGAAAGGTAATATATTTTAATTATCTGTTCTCCAAAGAAAACTTTTTGAGAAGCAATATAGTCTGCAAAGAGGCGAGGTGTGTGGTTTCTGTATTCTTCAAGAGATGAAGTGTTGGGTTGTTTGACGGTGTTGTGCTATGTTGGTGAAGCTGTCGATCGTTGGTGGGGCAGATGATGGAGCTTCGTGTTCGTGTGTAGGCTGTAGGAAGGACCGGTCAATGGAACGTGGAGAGAGTAAGGTAAGAAGAGTCTCGTGAAATCTTGTCGGTAAGATCGAGTAGATAGATTAGAAGGTCGAGTGGAGCAGAAGACAGGAAGAAAGCAAAGAAAGTTGGAGAAGGTCCGTTTGTTTTCTCTGGCCGGAGACTGCGGGGAAACACATATGCCACGTGATCCATACTCATCTCTCCTCTCGGAGAACCTTACAAGCAGGTAATTTTCCGAAACATGAGTTGGTGGTTATTATTCTATTACATGATACAGTAGTACATCTAAGCAGATACAGTGCTCTCTCCTCGTACTTCACAAGGCATCATTGCCGAACTTGCGTGCATACAGTCCCAGAGCCCGGATCGGCCAGTACAACTTGTAGTTAGGATACGAGATCATACTGACATTCACATTAGCAGACGACCCCATAAATTCTCGGAAACACACTTACCAGGACTGATTGAACACTCCCTCGATAGACTCCTGCAGCCACTCTCCGTTGGCCTGCTGGCGCGACATCAGCAGCTTCATCGCCCGCTCCAGGGGTTCCTTGTGAGGATAGCCCGCCTCCATCAAGGCCAGACAGGCCCACGCCGTTTGTACTACCTGTGACTTCTCATGTTGCACGTACACATGCTTCTCACTGCTGAGGTACGACTCACCCCAGCCGCCGTCTTCCTTTTGCTTGGCCACCAAGAACTCACAGCCACGGCGGGAGTCCGCGCTGGTCTCGTACGTCTCGCCAATGCTCGCCAAACTCTCGAGCGCAAACATGGCAGCATACGTGAAACAGATCCCCCACGATCCATACCAGCTGCCGTCAGCCCGTTGCACCCGCTTGATATACTTGACTGCGCGCTCTTTGGCGGCTCGGATCTCATCCGCGCGGTAATCGGGGAAGTACTTGCTGAAGAGGGAGAGTGCAGTCACGGACGCTGTCGTGCATTCGGGGTAGTCGTAACCAATCATGATACCACCGAATACCTCCGCCGCATTGAGCCATTCGAGCTTAGTTGACCCACGCGTGGTCTCATACTCGGTGAATCCTCCGGAAGGGTTCTGCATCAGCAGCAAACAGTCGACGCTGTCTTTAAGTCGCTCTGTGGAGATCAACTTTGGAAAGTCGTGCATCTCCTGTAGCTGGATCGTAGCCCGCAAGCCCTCGGCAGTGCAGTCGCTAACTGTGTATCCCTGCGTCTTGGTGCTGAACGGCCACGCACCCTTGCGGTGTTGGCGATAGCACTTGCCTTGATCCGGCACATTCTCGCGCATCTGGTGGTCTTCCACGAACTCCAGCGCTCTGGTCAACATTGGCCGCCATTTCGGGTCGTCTGCAAAACCAGCCACGACAACAGCCTGAATAATGAAGGTGGTGTCCCACACCTGCACTCCGTTGGTGCCGTTCATCAACATGCCCTCATTCTTCATCCACATGTAGTCATTTAAGCGCTCACGATGTCGGCGAACCGAGTAGCTATCGGGCCCGTCATGTTCGTAGCACGCAATCATGTTCATGGGATTGCTCACCGGCCCCAAGCCAGCATAGTCCGTGTTCTCATCTTCCATTCGGATAAGCTCCCAAGTCCACTCTTCCGCACGCCGGGTCACCGCCGACACACGGCAGTAGGGGTTCCAAAAGTTGACAAGCACCGAGTTCAACGTGTTCAGCAGCCACGTCTTGGGGTAGTAATTGTCCGCGGCGTGAATCGAATTGCGGTGACTGGCAAAATCAATCGAATCATACGGTTGCGTGTACAACTCTTGCCTGAGCTGTTTAGTAAGAGGATCCAGCGGATGAGCGAACTTCCTAGACCACAGATAAGACATGGGCAAGAAGACCTGTCGAATGTGAATCCACCACCGCCAAGGAGCGAATGGCACCCAGTCGGGGAGCAGCCTAGAAAACCAAGTCAGCGCTCACCACCTCAAGCCGAGAGCAAGGATGGCAACATACCAGATCTCCGGCGGAACAGGGTTGACGCAATCCCAATCCATAACCCCCAGCACGCTGAGGAAGAACTTCGCCCAATGAGGTCCATAAAGCGCCCCTCCAAACTTATGGAGCAGCCCACGGGCCTTGATCATGCGGGGATCGTCCTCACTTACCCCAACCAATCGCAGCGCAACGTAGTTCATGCACGTTCCGAAGACCGAGCTGTGAGCCTCGATGTGCAGACCCCAGCCACCATCCTCCGGATGCTGCCGAGCAAAGAGATACCTCTTGATCTCGGTCGCATACTCCGGGGGGATGGGAGTATGCGTGACATAGTAGGTGATGATCAGGCCCGGCAGCAGGAACATGGGCCCGCCATACTCGCAGGCCCAGTTGCCCGGCTCAAGCTGGAGCTTGGAGAAGAATTCCAGACCGTTTTCTGCACATTGGAGTGGAGTCTTGGGCTTTGGGAGCTCGGGAAGACCCTGAATTCCACTTCGTTAGTATAAATAAAAGACACAAACGCGCAACCACGCCGTACTGCGGGAAGGCATACCGTAGGCAGGCCGAGAAAGTACTTATCCGCCACGGTCTGCGGCCACTTCTCGCACTCCTCATCCGACTCGAGATAGTGCCACGTCTGTCGACCCCGATCATCCCGTAGTCGCCAGCGAGAATAGTCTGTTTTGGCATCTCCATGATCATCGGGGGTCAAATGGCCCTGGGCCGGCGTTCTCCATGGGGCGATGTGTGTTCCCGACATGGCTGCTATGGAAGGGGAACAAATGGGATCAACTGAACAAAGCGCAATAGGCCAAAGACACACGCATTGACATCAGACAGACACCTGACCAATCCACCGATTTACCTTGAAACTCGCGTTCAACCTTGTCTGTTTGTTAAGTTAATAACCGCAAGGTGGAATCAGAGAACGAGCCAACTTCCTCCTTGTGTCGATCTGCGGAGCTGTCCGCTTAGTCATCAGGGGCACGGTTGCCTAATCTGATGTATCACATGTTAATTGTGTATGAAAATGAGAGCCAGAGAGAGAGAGAGAGAGAGAGAGAAGTGATGATCATGTATTATCACTGCCCTCAACGTCCTTGTATCATCAAGACATCGAGTCCCTAATTAGAAATTACTATATGGAGGACAAAATCTCCAATCCAAGGCTTGCAAGCACAATGGTTCTGAGGTATCAAGTATGCAAAACAACACGCAATCAATCTACCGATTCCCCCCGGGTATCAATCCTGCCCAATCCTGCCATAACCATAAAGTTCTCTAATACTCCAGCTAACTGCATCCGGGCCTCGAAAGCACCAGACGTTAGTCGCATCGTCACGTTCATTTGGCCACCCCCACAGCGGAGGTCTCCTCAGCCGTCACTGTAGGATCCGCCTTGACAGGCTCCACCGCCTGGGACTCCTGCTTCGGGACTTCGGCCACAGCCTCAGCCGGCACTTCAGCTGGAATCTCAGTTTCCTTTGAGCCCTCCGCGTCCGCCTTGGTTTCGGGAGCGGCAGCCGGAGCAGGAGCGCTCTGCTCCAACTTGACCGTGTAGGCACTTTCCTGCAAGGCGGGACCGTTGCCACCGTAAGTCTTAGGGAACTGGTCCTTCAAAGCAGGGAACTCCCTGGCCAGGTTGGCGCCATTCGAGATAGGGTGGAACTTGCGTGTAGTGTTCTTGCTGAGGAAGACCTTCATCGCGGCGAACATCCAGCCCATGATGGCAGGGACATTGACGAAGAACTTCTCGCGCAGCAGCTCCGGGTAGGCAGTGGCGAAAACTTCGATGGTCTTCTTGGTGGCTGCGCGGATGTTGGGGTTCAAGCGGAGGAAGCTGACATTCAGATAGTCGTGGACCTGAAGCATCTGGTAGGGATCTTCTCCCTCATAGTCGATCACGGCCGTTGCCTCACTCAGCTTCATATCCTTGACTGCCAGCTCCATGAGTGCCACACGCCACTTGATGAACCTGAATTCAAGTTAGCTTCGAGATTGACAGCTTATTTTCCGGGGATGCCTACTCGTCCGAGTCACCAAACGTAGCTTCTACATTCTTCACACTTCCATAAATGTTCCACGTGACAATCACCTCTTGACCATTCGCCTCGGCGTATTTGGTCACGTAACCAAGGCCACCAAACTTCTCAGCATTGTACTGGCCCTCAGTCAGCGCGATGGGGTTCATCTCCTTGCGCCATTGCAAGGCCTTGGTCAGCTGCTCCTCAGCCAGCTTAACGTTGCCTTCGTTGGCGCGCAGGAACTTGATCAGTACGTTGACAGTGGGGATATCGTTCGAATCCTTCAATGCCACTCCCCACATCTCCGCGTGGCCAGTCGCAGAGAAAATGGCGGGTAGACGATCGAAAAACTGAGCGAGAGCGGGGTTTTTTGCCAGGTAATCTGGCTGAGCAGGCTGCTCTTCCTTAACCTCATCCTTGGGCTCATCCTCCTTGACTTCATCCTTCTGGTTTTCTTCCTTCGCCACCTCCTCGTCGATCTTCTTCTCCGGGGCGGGAGCAGTCTCCGCAACGGGAGCTTCGGGGGTAGTGGGGACCGGAGCAGCGGCAGCAGCAGTAGCAGCAACAGCAGTGGTGGTGGGTGCGGCCGTCGGTTCCGCGGCCGTCTTCTCCTCGGTTGTCTTTTCCGGCTGGGGTTCAGCGACAGCGTCCGTAGCAACAGTGGCAACAGGTTGAGGGGCCTCCGGGGCAGTGGTGGTGGCGGGCTGCGACTCAGCAACGGCCAAAGTCGCCGTCTTCTCCTGCTGGTCGGACATAGTGGACAGGGACGATAAGGGAAGGATCTCTGAAAATGGAAGTTTTCAGGTCGGAGCGTGTGGCCTAAGTAAATGACCACAGAGGTAGGTGGGTTTACTCAATAGAAGATGAATCACTCAATAGCGGAATTGGCCAAAGAGACAGAAAGGAAGAGAGGGAGGGAGAAGAAAACACGAAGAGGAGAGGAAAGAGGAGATCACATGCTCACACTAATAAATTACAGGGAGGGACAACAATGGAGCAATCACACAGTGCACACACGCACACACGCACACACACCTTACAATAACAACAAGCTACAATCTGATGACATGACCAGATTCGCTGATTCAACCTGAAACTATCGTTTGGCGACTATTTGACCCTGGAGGTTCCAGACCGTGGGTTCGATGGAGCTGCCATGGCTCCGCTGGACGATGGATAATTGGAGACTGTGTCACTAAACCCCAACGGTCGCTGGCTAAATTGATCCCTAATTAGTTGGCGCCTGCAAGGGTGTTTCAGGGTGATGAATCCGACAGCCTACCTAGGAGAAATTGAGTCGCAATTTGCTATGAAGAAGGGGGAAAAAAAAAAAAGGGTAGACAACACAGCACAACATCAAAGAAAATAAAACAACGATAGACGCAATCATCCACGGACTACTCCAGTCGGAACTTATGGGCAGCGGCAGACAAGTCTCATTCATCTATCTCCCCTTGACAGAGCGCAGACAGGGAATGAGCAGGCCAGGCTGCACCTGTCGTATGGTCTGACCGTCTGTCTGTCTGATACATCGATCGGTGTTGCTGCTATTCTCGGCTCCGGGCTTGCTGCGAGGATGGGGCGCATCGCGTGCCCTAATGTTATTTCTATCTTTATCCTACGCCTTCCCATACGATTGCAATCTCTTCTATTCGCCCTTAGTGCAGGTCTCGTCCACGAGGCAGATGACGAGTCCCCTTGCTGGGTTCCTACCCTGCTTTAGTCATTAGAAAGATAAATCGGCAAGAATAAGAATCGGTCGGATTTATGCATGCAAGCAGCTATGTCCATCTCATCTATCAGACTAGCCGGGTCGACCCATCCCGAGGAGGAGAAAGAGAACAGGGGGCGAGATAAGAAAAAATAAATAAAAAGAAAAGGTTTTACAATTCATAGAACACATACAGGCCCATCTGGACCGAAAACCAACGCTGGGGAATATACAGCTAGGAAATGAACGCAGCGAGTGAGAATGAAGGTGAAATGATCAGCACAGCAGAGGACGGCTCCGATGGCCCGATCTAGCCCGATCTAACCCGATCTATTGCCGTTTAGAAAGCGCCCTGGGATCTGGGGCATCGGAGGGGGCACCGCCGGGGCTGTAGATCCCTCCTCAGTCTCGTCCTCATCCTCGTCCATCTCATCCAGTTCGGGATGCCTGCAGAACAGCCAGTCAGCCACACGAATCGCAATGTGGAGAGGGGAATAAACCTACGCCAGGAGTTCTTTAATGTTACGCATCTCATAATGCTTCTTTCGGTGCTGCTCAAACTGACGATGTTTCTCCGCGGCCTCATGCGACGTAATTAGCCCATCGGGCCCCAATTGAGAATCGCCGTTCGCCTCGCCCGCACCCACCACCACATGCTTGTTGCTCCGGTGCGATTCATTACTCAGACTTCGCTCGCGCACGATCCGATCATTGACTCCGACATGCGCATCCCCCGCGAAGGACTCCTCCGGCTCGCCCAGCTCCAACTCGGGGATTTCATCCTCGGCCACCGCTCGCTTGGGCGCCTTCATCGTCTTGTCTAGTTCATCTACCACGACCCCCTGCGCATCAATCAGGGTATCCTCGGCCTCGAGCTCGTCCTCGTCCTCGGCCGGGTCGTAGTGTGGCGCAAACGGCGTCTTGGGTTCGTCGATCTTCATCTTGGCCGTCTTCTCCTGTTCGGTCAAGTACAAATTGGCCTCGTCCCATTTCAAGCGCGGTGAATTCTCCTCCGGGTGCCCATGAATATGCGCTAGTGATTGCCGCCGAGAGGAAGACCCTGGGCGGGTGTTGGAGCTAGAGCGACGGCGACCGGCATTTTGTAAGGTGTTTTGCAGCGTCAGTTCCTTGGTGTCGACCCCATCAGAGTTGGTCTGCGGAACGGTTAAGGTGTCATGGACGTGTGCGATCTGCGGAATAGAGCCGCTAGAGTTCTTGAGAATACCTGGAGTGTCCGAGAGATTAGAGTCAGATCGTTGCTAGCCATGCTCGGCGGACAAAATCACATACCCTTAGGCCTCCTCTGGGTGTCCTCCATAATGTGGTGCGAGATAGTGGTCATTGTGGATAAGATTTGGGAAAAGACCTTTTGATATTGCTTCAGCGAAACAAGCAGAGTAATGATTCACAGGTGAGGTGAAGAAAAATTGAATACAGGAGCTAAACGCAGAAACTGAGCTATATTGGTGAAGATCAAAGGGAAGAAGGATAGCAGCGAAGACAAATAAATGTGGGAAGATGTGTCCCAAGGTCAAGCTGACAGGGATCAGACGAGTCAGCTGCTGTCTGAGGTCGCGAATGTTAAGGCCAGCAACTGAGGCTGAGCTGACCAAAAATGGCGGGAAGAATCTCCAGCCTTGAAATGCGGGCGGTGGGTGGAGAGGGGGGGG
>NW_020291954.1:70600-133869 GCF_003184865.1 Aspergillus homomorphus CBS 101889 | reverse complement strand
GGCTTCCCGTCCGCTCAGCCGTACTTAAGCCACACGCCGGGAGGTTAGTAGTTGGGTGGGTGACCACCAGCGAATCCCTTCTGTTGTATGTTTTTATTTTTTGCAGGATTCACTGCCCTAATCTCTTACATACATGATTACCCAGGTATGAAGTCCGATAAATGGACAGCGTAATAAGATGGTGGCCAGGATCGGAGTAGGTCTCTTCGAGTAAGCTTCAGCTCCGACCAATCTAGGGCAACAAGACCGCTTCTCCCTTGGTCATCGTATGCAGAGCAGGTCTGGATGAAGTGTCATAATCTGTATAGCCTTGCAAGCTCAAGCCGAGCCCAGCTCTGTATGCTCCTGTTCGTGATTTTGTATAGTAGAATCTAGACCCAACTTTCGAAACATACACGAAGCACCCCTCGCTTTACAGAAAGGGGCACCGTTGGATAACGCTTCATTCACCACAGTATAAACAAATTCCTCTCAGCAAGCCCTCAGTACTACCAGACACACCAATCATGCTTTCCATATCCTAAACCCCCCGGGGACCAAGCGCGCCAAACCCAGGACGTTTCCGCCCCGGGCCTCGCTGTCCTTTTAAAACAGGGGTGCACACGGCTGCACGACGGCAAGAAGGCTAAAGTCCTTGAAGGAGCGCGGGACTTGGCGGCTTGGATCTCCTGATGCAGGATATTGACGGCTCGAGGAATGACTTCTGCTAGATTGAGAGAGACGGGATTCGAGATACATGCAAAGCCCGAACCAAGCCGTTTCTGTATCCGTTGACCCACGTTGCTAATCCCGCCTGCTTCGACTTATCAACCTAATCGGCGCGTCATACGAGACTCATTTGAGGCGTAGTTTGTGGCGTGATGCATACTCCCCAGTTCCTGCCCGCTGCAAAACAGGAGGGACGGCTTTACGGCAAACGAACAGGATACGCGGGTACATATGCACTACCGTGTGAATGAAGTATTGCTCTAACCTTGATCTCTCGCACTAGGGCATTCCGCATCTCTTCCACTTGGATGATCAAGTAGGCCACTACCCAGTCCTGTGGATCTGTGACCGCCATATCAGCAGTGCTAGTGTAGTTATCCGCGTAATGCATGACAGACCTAAGCCAGGGCATAGTTCAATCCTTTTATTCAGCGAGGTGAAGATACGGTTCCAGGAAGAGAGGCAATATTCTATAATCTATAAGGGGTATATTCTAAAGACATAATGTACATCGGCTTCCAAAAAGAGATGCGTGAGGCCGACCCAAGCGCCGAACCATGCCCCATACGCGACCAACCACCAGCCCAAAGCAATGCAACATCCACACCTCCATAAGTCAGCACTCACGCCTAACCAGCCATAACCTTCCCCGCAGACCACATCCTGATCCTGCGCCCCCAGTACCAGAAGCATACCGGCACCGGCACTAGCGCAACACAGACCGCCCCCAAGATAGTTGTCGCATACGCGACACCCAAACCGTGAAACATCTGGCTCGCGAACAGCGGGAACGAGGCACCGAAGATACTGCGCATTGAGCCGTTGATGCCCAGGGCGCTGTTCGCCATGGCTGTGTAGCAGTCCACAATGTAGCTGAAGCCCTGGATGAAGAGCAGGTACATGCCGCACCCGATCAACAGGTTCGCGCAGACGGAGCTCGCCCAGTAGATTGAGGGGTTGGCTGTCCAGGCGTACCAGAAGATGCCGATCGGGATCAGAAGTCCGCCGAGGATCATGGGCGGGAGGCGGGATTCGGGATCGAATAATCCATCGGCGTCGTGGCAGTGGTGGCGGAAGTAGAGGTGGTTGTAGAGGATCATGCCCACTGCGCCGAGGATGACGCCCACGATGATTCCGAGGAGAGGTAAGGTGTTGAGACCGGTTTGCCAGCCGCGGAGCTCGCCGAAGGAGTATGGATAGGATTGGTAGAAGAGGTAGAGGATGCCGTAGAGAAAGGATTGGTATAGTGTTAAGAGGAAGAGGATGGGTTGTGTCGAGATGAGCCCTGGGGAACAGGTTAGGAGGAGGTATGCTTGGAGACGCAGGGTGGGGTGGCACGTACAGAATGGACGCACGAGATAGAGCCTCGCGACCTGCGCGAGATCAAGACTATCCTTTTCAGAAGCTGGCTTGAGACTAGTGATGTCTCCCTTCTCCGGCTCGACTGCCGCTTTATCTCGAAGGACGATCGGGGGGTAGGTCTCGGGGAAGAGCACAACCGCGATGAGCGACAGACCTAGGCCGCAGATGATCGTCACCCACATCGTCCACCGCCAGTGTAGTGACGAGGCGACAATGAAGCCGCCAAACACGGGACCGAAGGTTGGCCCGGAGAACATCAGCGCCACTGCAATGGCCATCGCGGTTCCGCGCTGTTCCGTGGCGAAGCAGTCGCTGACCACGCCCCCCATCACCGCGACAGGCGAGATTCCGAACAACCCCGCGAAAAAGCGCCCAAGCAGGATGGTTGTGATGTTCGTGCCCAAGGCAGGCATCAATTCGAAGAGCGAGGAGATAGCGACTCCGATGATCAGCGGCCATTTGCGTCCAAACTTTTCCGAAAGCGGGCCGAATGTGATGAAGCCGAAGATATAGCCCTATTTCAGTGAGTATTCGGTGTATGTGGAATTGACACGGGGAGATATCGTACGACTAAGAATAGTGTGGTCATCAGTATGGCCACTTCTTGCTTGATATTGAACTCTTGCATAACCTCCTTCTGTCCCGGGCTCAAAATGCTGCTGGCTGCGGTACCCAAGATGTTCATAAGCCCAAGGATGATGATAGTTCGAATTTTCTTGGCCATCCTCCAATTTTGCGGATGTTCGGGTTCGACATAGTCAGATTTGACCAGGCCAGGGTCGATTGCTTCTGCATCACTGTCGGTGACGGCGATTGCCGTCAACGGTCCCATTGCGCTGCTCGGCAAGAGCGTATAGAAGCGCAGCACGATCACTGCACGTGATAATCTTGGATAGAATAGGAAATCAAAGTGGATCCGTACGAGAGATGCATATGCATAAAATGCATGGGTATGATTGGTAAGTTAATCAACAATAGACGCCAGTCCAAGTGCAAAATATCCAACGGTCTACAGCAGCTAACCGTATCCCATGAGTCAAGGTCCTGACACGGTATATAACCCAAGGAAGAGGCATTGCCCTACCCCAATCCTACACCTCAATTGACTTAAATTCTCGTGAGGGGAAGTCATCGTGAGGGGAAAGAAAAATTTTGCATGGGGGGAAGGAATCGGCAGATGAGGAGAAGGGAGGCTCTTCTTCAATCACCGTGGCCGTGACGAGGGCGGAGTGGGGCGTAAACGAGGGCTAGACCTGGAGTTGGGTCCGCGGACAACGTGGTCTGAGAATCAATTTCAATGTGCCCATTCCCATTGAGTTAAGGTTGTCGAGAACAAAACCCGGAACCCCAATCGGCAACCCGATCGAATCCCGAGGCAGAGCCATGCCAAGCATTGCGCGGACATCAATCGGCATTGGGTCGGAAGGCTCCGCGCCAATCGGTAGCCTCTTCCATGCCGTGAGTTTATTTCGCATAGAGGACCTGGTCCTTGCGGGTGCATCCGTCAATGGAAGTGTAGGGTCTTGGTCGATCTCGTGTAGTAGATCGACCGACTGTGGGGTCGGTCCCTGTCTTTCATGACTCAATGACATGCCGGACTGTCCCGGTGAACGATGTGTCGCTGGATAAATGAAAGGGGCGTTTCCTTGTTATGTCTTGTTTCGACGGTTCTTTGTTGAGTAGAAATGTTATCTAGGTATGGGATAACTTCAGAGGTATTCCAGATCGCGGCTTTTTCTCGCAATACCTTCCAACCTCGGCTTTCGACTGAAAATCTTCCAAGATTCACCCTATGCATGGCAGAAGGCGAAAGACCATGGTGGAGGATTTCGCAAGCAGGCAAGATCTTGACCAGGGCTTATAGTCTACATGGATATTTTCTTTCAATGCTGACGGCAAGAAAGAAGTGGCTAGGTTAGTATACCGATCGCGAAAATTTCCGCCATTTATACTCGAGCTGCACGGTTAATGATTAAACACCGAGGCAATTTTCAGCAGAAGCGCCCATGCGAGCAGAAAATAGGAGATATACTCCTATGTCCATAAGTCCAGAAATGAAAATTCTCACCTGAGATAAACCTTGACATTTTGCCTACATACATAAAGGAAAAGAACACCACGTCTGGTGCAACGTGATCCAAATCCGTCACCACCTCGGTGTAAGGCATCCAAATTAGCATCCGAGCATATGGGTCCCTCCGAACCTGAACCTGAGCCCTACGGCTTATGCAGCCTGGGGACAATCGAAGCCAGGATTGCTCAGATTCTCGAAACGGCCAACGTCCCCAGCATTCTCTGGGGCGATGCTGTGTTCGGCCTGTTCGGACA
The DNA here is from genome assembly GCF_003184865.1 of Aspergillus homomorphus CBS 101889. Classification (NCBI taxonomy): domain Eukaryota; kingdom Fungi; phylum Ascomycota; class Eurotiomycetes; order Eurotiales; family Aspergillaceae; genus Aspergillus; species Aspergillus homomorphus. The sequence continues at coordinate 129,471 of NW_020291954.1, read as the reverse complement.
GGAGTTACCGATGACCTGTTCCGAGTGGGTGATTCCAGACGAGGGGTTCAATCTGGCCGTGGAAGCCCTCGTGAATAATGTCCACGTAGAACTATGCTGGCGAGCTCCAACGCCTGGCACCGAGGTCGCCGCCGATGGCCACCAGCTCCAATGCCCGTGGCAGCCGCCCGACGGGATGAACTGTCGCCCGCAGCCGGATGCCCATCTGATCGCCCTGGACGCCTACATCAACCTCTACCGACACTCGCGACTACTCTGGTGGGTCCCCACCCGTCTTGCGATGGGGGACAAGGCGCTTGACAATGCGAACCAGTTCTACATGTCCACGTCCGACGAGCGGCTCCCGGCGCCCGAGACCACGCGCCACCGGGGCGGCCCCGGCCGCGGCCCGATGGATCTAGCAGTGACGGGCTTTCCGGTGCGGATGCTGGCGCCGGACACCTACGCGGCGGCGCTCGTTTTCTTAGCTGTGCGTGACACCGGCCACGATGTGGAGCAGCACTGGCATGGCGAGATGAAGAAGATGGCCGCCGCCGTCGCGGGCTTTCCGCTCTTCCGGCCGGACTACCTGCCGCCCCGATTTATCGACGACTACTTCTTCCACCGCGAGCAGAGCTATGTCACGATGCGCTCCTTTATCTACTCTTGGCAGCGCACCCCTGACCAGATGCCTCGGCTGAGGGGTTTCAGATGACCGATTGCAGGAAACGCATGAAGACCATGGCGGACTGGTCGGAGCAGGAGGGTGCGTACATTTTTCCGTTCTATGCGGAGGATTATATAGATTGACTTTATGATAAACTCTCTTCTTGCGGGGTCTTTCTTTCCTCGTAACACTTTACCGTGTACTTCTGACTCTGTAGGCAAGGATCTGGGGTGGGAAGTACACGTCGTCTTCAGGCAGATTATTCATGCCTCAGGCATACTACTCAACCAGAACGCGTTTCATAGACTGAGTCCACAACAAGAACCCCATACCTAGTACCCGAATTGACATGATCTCTATTCTCTATAGTATAAAATCCCCCACAAGCGACAAGACCGCGACAAGCCCCAAAACACAGCCCCAGCCCTCAGCCCCATTTCTTACCACTTATCTTACACCCGTGACCAGCATACAACCGGAATACACACCTCGTCACCCTGATACACGGTCCATACCCAGAGCCTGCCAAAACCTGCATCTCATGTGGAGCCCACCGGAGACTTGCAGCTTCTATTGGGCTAGAAATGTCGGTGCCTACGCGCCACATTGGAACAGGGGGTTTAAAGCACCAATGATAACCTGCCACCCAGCCCTGTAAGGCTGAGGGGGTATGTCTGATGCCGATTTTGCTGGTTACTCACGTCATGTGCGGTTCGTTACGAGGTGTTTTACTTATTGATTAATATTCTGGGGCTTTGCGTGAGGTTTCGGGTGAGGTCTGGAGACTGGTAATAATAGGGGTGACGCCGTGGGTGTGGTTCCCAGATAGCCCGCGTACAGTGCAAAGTCCAACCCCTGGACAGCTTCTTCAACGTCACAACCAGCATAACAAACTCATACCAATATTCACCACACAACCCCATCGCAGACCTAAAAACCCCCTAGTAATGCCCCCCGCCATTCCAAACCCAATAACCCACTCAACGCACACAAAACGCAAGCGTAAGGATAGCATACCTGCCCACCAATCGTCAGCCGCAGCCCAGCCCAGCCCAGCCCTAACCTCTACCATCGCACAAGGAGGGGAAAACTCACAAAGCAACCAAAGCCAACCCATGCACAACCGAATACTTCCCCCCATGCAGCAGCCCATTAACCAAGAACACCGCAAAGAACAGCACCGCGGTCTCGAACTCATCAAACACCAACGTCATCGGCTTCCCCAGCACCCACCCGAGCACCACAAGCACCGGCATCGCGAACAACCCGACATGCACGACATGCTGTACAGACGCGCGGATCGCTGCGTCGACGTCCTCGCTCCGGGCGCAGGCGCGGGCCAGCGTCATCCCGCTTGCGGCCGTGCAGGCGAGTGGCACAAGCGTTGCGGCGAGGAAGGTCTTTGAGAGACCGGTTCTTGCGGCTGTTATTACTAGGGTATCGGCTAGGTATCTCGTGCAGGGGATTGTGGCGAGGGTGGAGAGGAACAGGGTGAGCAGGGCGGGGATTGGGCTGCTCGCGGCTGTGCAGTGGGCGTCTGCTTGCTCCCGGCGGAAGAGGTGGCGGTGCGTTCCCAGCTGAAAGTACAGGTAGCCGGCGTACACGCAGAGCAATATTATGGATGTGCCGCGCGAGAAGCTCACGGTCCGGTCGCCCAGCTCGTAGGGGAAGGTCACGTTTAGCACCGATGGGAGGATGAGCACTGTTGCGGTGACGAGCATGAGCGGCGAGAGGGCGCTCGTTAGCGGTTTGGGAAAGTAGAGGATGTTGGTTTTGCGCGAGGCGGCGATGAGGCTGGAGCCGAAGATCTGTGGGTTGCGGTTTTGAGGTGGTTAGTGGGTGATGAAGGGGCTCTGATTGGGGGTCATTCGTGAAGATGGACTTACTAGCAGGATGTCGCTGAGGATGCCCCCTATCACCATGCTCTGCGCTACGTAGATCTCGCGGCTTGCGACCGCCCAGGCTCCAAGCTGAACGCACGGGGAGTCAGCTCAGATGTGTCTGTGGCTCTTTGGATAATTGGCTTGCGGGAAGCACTCACGCTTAGTATCACTGCTTTTCGAGGCACGGTGTCGATCACTGCCCCTCCCAGATCACCCGCATGGTTGGACAACTGGTCGGAGGAGTCGGATATCAGGGCTGACAGCGCCACAATGGCGAAGAAATTGTAGACGAAGACGAGCACCGGGTTCCATTGCATATAGCCGGCTGTGATTGCCAGTGGGAGAAAGCATATTGGTAGGTAAGCTCCGGATCGAGCGGTCGTTGAGAATAGGCTGCGCGTTGTTTTCTGGTTGTGGTTTAGGGGGTGAGCTGCATCGGATTCAGAGCCAGACGCAGAATCATTCTTGAGCAATGGGTGCAACTGGTCCTCGATCTGGGACTGGAACCCCACTGTAGAGGCCATAACGATTGCTGCAGAGGCAGCCGATGGATGAGTTTGAAACAATTCCAGGAAGAGGAGAAGGAAAAACGAGAAGGGGATATAAGATAATGTCCGAGCAGGGCTGCTGCTTTTTTACATAAGTTACAGGTGCACAACAATGACGATTGACGATGACAATACAGACGGTCACGGAACGGTAATGCGGGCGGGCGGGTTACTATTTTTGCGTGGACAGACAGGGCTGAAATTAGCCGATAAGGCAGAGAGAGAGAAAGAGTGAGAGCCGCCTTTTCAACCTTCCGGATATCCGGCTATTGATCGACTCAGCTTGCAAACCACCTTTCAACAGTCACACGTATGGTTTACTACTGCACTCATTCTGTAAGGCTGCAACAAGTCATCTTCGACACGGTATCGACGATCATGTCAAAGGGCGACGAGAGTGAATGGGGGTGGTCACTTCATGCAACTCGTGCACGGAAGCTCCGATAATGCCCTCCATCCCCTCAATCTATCCATCAATCAAACTCACTGTTGTCAACAGTCCTACTAGCGTCTTGGCGGGGAGATAATGATGATCAGACGGGGGCATTCTTGTCCCACTCACTGCTGGGCTGCATCATCATCCCTCCCTCTTCACCTCTCTCTCCTTAAGGTTCCCTCCCTCTCGTTTGTGCAGCCATCGCTCACCACTCTCCCTCCCAAACCCCCGATCCACTCCAGCCATACCTGATCCAGTCGCCCCCTAAAGCTTGGACCCAGTCGCATTCCATCACCTTGACGTCCAGATCATTTCATCCTCTGATACCCGATTCCGCCCGTGCGAATCGAACCAAATCCGACAGCGCGACCGTCGGCATCTCCCGACATTCTCCAGCCCACGCGAACCAACCCCCACTCCCCACAATCCACCCACATAACAACCTCCCCTACCTCAGCAACAGATGGACGCGATTTCCTCCGCATCAATAGCGAGGGCGTTCAGGAATTTGGCAAAGCGCTACCGAGCCCAGGACCAGACCGAGACAGCGACCAAGGTGGAAGCGGCGGTGAGCCAGACGCTGCAGACGGAGCCCGGGCCGGACGACCCCAGTGCCGCACTGGTGCGGTTCGGAGCCCTGGTCCTGACCTTCCTGGAACAAGGCCAGTGGAGCGCCGCCGTAGATGTGGGCAAGCTGGTCGTAGACACCCGCCGAGCCCTGCTGGGCCCGGATAGCCCGGCCACCCTCACAGCCATGCATAACCTCGTGTCGGCGTACTGCGGACAAGGGCGGTGGAATGAGGCAATCGAGTTGGGCTGTCGGGTGGTCGAGGCCCGGCACGCAGTCCTGGGCGTGGAGAGCCCGCAGACCATGGCTTCGATGTCCAATCTGGCGTCGGCGTATCGCAATAAGGGCCAGTTGCGGCAGGCCGAAACGCTGGAAAAGCAGCTCCTCGATCTGAGAACTAAGGTCCTGGGCCCCGACCATCCGTCCACGATGACCTCCATCAGCAATCTGGCGACGACGTACACGTATATGGGGCGATATGATGATGCCGCGAGGCTCGAGCAGAGCGTGATCGAGCGCAGTGGGCGTGTGCTCGGCGCGCGCCATGGTTCCACGCTGACTTATAAGTCGAATCTGTCGGTCACCTTCCGGGAGCAGGGGCGGTTGGAAGACGCAGAGAAGCTCGAGTCGGAGGTCATGGAGGCCCGAGTCACGAGTCTGGGCGTTCAGCACCCCTTGAGCCTCACATCGATGGCGAATCTGGCCGCCATCTACCGCGATCTGGGTCGCTTCGACGATGCAGAGCATTTGGAGACGCAGGTCGTGGAGAAGAGTCAGGTTAGACTGGGCGATCACCCGCAGACGTTCATGTCCATGGTGAACCTCGCAACAACCTGGAGATTGCAGGGGCGGCTGGAGGAAGCCGCCAGTCTCGGCGCGCGAGCGGTAGCGGCAATGAAGCAGCAGCTGGGAGATCTCCACCCTCTGTGCCTGACTGCGATGGCGGAGCTCGGCTTGACATTCCAGAGTCAGGGCCGCACGAGGGAGGCGGAAGCACTGACCTCGCAGGCATTGCGGGGGATGCAAAAGACCTTGGGTGACAACCACCCCCATTGCCTGACGACCATGACGAATCTAGGAGTGATATATCAGTCGCAGGGGAGGTGGGAGGAAGCCGAGACGCTGGCCGAACGAGCTGCCCGGGGTCGCGAGAAAGTCCTGGGGAAGAACCATCCCCTCACGCTGGCTTCCATGCAGGATCTCGTCCGTGTATGCCAGGTGTTAGCCGCGGACAGGACAACAGGCACCCGAGTGAAACTTCATGGGTGACCAAAAAATGAAAGTATACGTCTTGTGGCTGACGCTGATTCCTGATGAGACATGATTCAACGCGGGGGGAACGGACTCAGTTACGGATTGGTCAAAGCATTGCGTTCAATGGAGATAATAAGCCAAGAACCCCTAAGAGCCCTGATATCCTGACACCTCAACAGAGAGCATTATTGAGCTGCAAGAGGTTGGTTGCAGAAGCAGAAGAAGAATCGCATTAAGGCGGAATGTGGCTGAGAGGGGGAAATGTTGGTACATGTTGGTAAATGTTGGGGTGCACTGCCTCCTTGCCAAGCCTCTGCAAACGCCCGCCATTTTGGGGATGCGGCACTAGTGATTGAGTCGGCGGGGTTTTTCTTTTCTTTTCTCCCCACCACTACAGAGTACTCGACAAGTTCTCTCTCTACTTAATGATCCAATACTAAATGTTATCCAAAGCGATGTGGTCCATCTCAGAATTAGATTATCAATTAGGCTAAGATAGAAGCGAACTCATCACTCTTCCTGCTGCGTAACAGCAGATGCCATCCGGTTTGCTCCACGAGGGCGCGAACCCCCGCACTACAATAGCATCCCAACAAGCAATCCCGCTTACAGGTTACCCTGGCCGGCGCTTGAGGCGGGGCCAGTGCTGGCAGCACTGGGAGTGGGGAGGGACTCGCCCTTGAAGACACCGAGAACGGTGGTGGAGCTGCCAGTAAGATCACCGCCGTTGGAGTTAGCGACGCAGGAGCGGCCGATGTAGGACGAGCAGGTGGAAGAGGCACTGTCAGAGGCGAAGAGAACACCCTTGAAGGAGCTGGACTCGAGGACAGTGGTGACATCGGCGAAGGTGTTACCCTCGGCGAGGACGTAGCCGCCAGAACCGATCTCGAAAGCGTGTCCAGAGTTGTCGTTCCAGTAGTTGTTGTAGATGTGGAGGTAGGTGTTGCTCTGGACCTTAGGAGCTCGGCCAGAAGTCTAAGGGAAGTCAGTATGGTTTTCCCACTAAGGTTAAGCCAACGCTTGGGTTAAGATTGCTCACCTTGTACAGATAGTTGCCGGCAAAGGTGACCTTGTCGCTGGAGCCATCGAGGTAGACGTTCCAGTAGTGGTGGTTGTCGCAGGTGGCGGAGTAGTCGGATTCACCGTCGATGTAGTTGTTAGTGATAGAGACGCGGTTGTCGGCATCGGTACCGAGGACGTAGTGCTGGCGACCAATACGAGCAGTCTATGAAATGTGGTCAGATGGGAGGATCGCCATGAGGTGGTGGGTGAGTTGGACGTACGGTAACGTGGTCAATCCAGACGAGATCAGCCTTGTCAAGGGTGATGGCATCACCACCCCAGACGTACTTAGGGTTGATGTCGGTAACGGCAATGTTCCTTGGATGGCAATCAGTCTCTCTTCATGCTCTAACCGTTCAGACTAGAACTTACTGGATGATGATGTTGGAGACACCGTTGACCATGCGGAGACCCTTGCCCTTGATGACACCCTTGGTACCCTCACCAATCAGGGACTTGTTGGAACCGACGGTGATACCGAGAGAGCCGGCGTTGTCGCTGCAATGGTCAGAAGGCGTCTGATCAGGAGTAGCGAGTATGACTTACTAGGTAACCGAGACGGAGGGAGCGCTCGACTCGTAGTTGTTACACCAGTCATCCTTGTTGATAGCGACCTGGCAGCCAGAGGCAGTACCCCAAGGAGCACAGCCAGTGGCAGTGGTGGTTCCCTCAGTGTCAGTGAAGTCGAAAGTCTTGCTAAGGACGATGACACGAGCCTCGTCATCACCGAGGTATGAGACCAGCTCATCGGTGGTGGAGGGGTAGACGGGGGTGGCAGAGCCACCACCAGTGGCCGAGGCAGCGAAACCCACGGGGCTGCCGGAGACGCCAACGGCGAGAGCCTGCTGGGCAAGAGCCGCAACGGCGGTGAGAACAGCAGCGTACTTCATCCTGGAAGTTTTGGAGGTGGAAAGAATGACTGGGTTGGATAAATTAAACAAAAGAAAGCAGGCAATGGAGAAAAAGAATGACAGAGAGGGTGTTGAGTTGTGAGCCAGAAAGGAAAGGATGTGACCTGAGCCGACGATGGAATACCTTATATAGCTTTGGATCTCCCCCCTCCCCCTCCCCATGAAGCCATCTTCATGATGAATCTTCTGTCTCGGAAACGCTTGGCAAACCGCCGGATTGAAAGGATGAAGTGGAGGAGAGACTGAGAGAGACCAGGCCCACGATGGGGTGGGTAGACTGATACTGGAAGAATTATTCCACAAGTGGGTCTGAGCCAAAAGGATAAACATTAAACAATTAACATTGAGTCCAAGGTTATGGTATGGGTCCAGAAGCCGGTAATGCCACTGCCGATCAGTCCGCACTGGATTGGGATCGGCCGCGTAAAGGCAGGAAGCCCTGAAACACACCCACCGAGGCACCGACAGCGGCCAGTCACCGTGTCCGACGGCTCGGAGATACGGCCAAGAGCAGTAGTGGAGCCGCCGATGCTTAATGTGATGATTCTGATCCCGTTTCGCATTGATGGCGGCTGCCGTGCGGGTTTCATAGCTTGAGCGCTATCTGACCGCGGACTGCTGGCCGCCACCCCAGCTTTTCCGTGCGAGGCGGTTGCATCATTGCATGACGTGGCCAGGATCCAGCAACTTGGAGACTAGGCTCGTTCTACAGATTTGGTGCGACGAGCACCGTCCGATGGGTGCGACCGGCTGTGTTGGGACTCAGATTAGGGCTGCCGCTGCGGGTTTGCGGTTGGATTGAAGATTGATAGAAGATCCTATCTACAGCGACTGAACGATCAATCATCAGTGACAAATGAAGAATGAAGATGAGTGCAGTCGTTGATCTTCATTAAGGTTAAAGTGTTCTTAACAGTTCTAAGCCTGATTTAGTAAAGACGGGAGGTGAAGGACTCCATTTTGCGTTCCTAGCCAAGTTTAGTGGCAGGCACTGGGGCCATCGACTATCCACCTTCTCCGCAATGGTTGGTTCTGAACTTCTTCTGGAGCTCTGATGTGTGGAGTCTCTCCTTCCCCTGGCCGATCATCCCATGGTAGGTATAGTGTGCAGTGTACGCTGTACACTCTGAGTCTCTGACTCGCCCTCCAGTCTCCTGGAGTTATCAACCAGATTGAATCATTATTGTCAGTGTATTATCATTGTCGTCGAATTGAACTCCCTCACGTTATTCATGATTGTTGCTGAGAAAGATCAGACTACAGATCCACTATGTTTCCTGGCCACAGAATTACCTCGGAGCAGTAAGCATGTTTTCCCAGCAATTGCAATCGTCGGCGCTGGCTCGGCGGAGCCCTAAGAGGGCAGCGGCATCGGTGCTCGGACTATCCCACCCTCCGCCCTTGTAAATGATATTAAGATCGAGTGATCATGCCAGATTCCTGACCTCCCGCTCCATTGTCCTTAATCTCTTGGCTTATGCTTGATTACTAGGACCCGTTGACCATCATCTAAATTCCTGTCGTCGTGCCCACCAGATTGGCCCTTATCCACCGCCACCGATCAATCTCATCAATAGCCGGGAAATTGCGGACAGACAGTGGTGAGTGGTTCCAGTCTGTGGCCACTAAACAACGGCACATAGATTAAGCTTCTTCTCTCGACCTTCTCCCTTCTACGGGTGAAATATCCGTCGACCGAACATGATTCATCCTTCATCATGTCTTACCATCCCCATCGGCGATATTGCGGCACGTCATCCATGGCTCCCCACGTGGGTATAGTACTAGGGGATAGGGGAGCAGATTGCGCGCGCTCCTCGTATCGATGCCCTGCGTTTACTTCTTGAGGGCAAAATCCCGCAAGTGGCCATCAATTAATATGCGAGCCTGATGGCCAAGATTGGCTTGCGTCACGGTCAACATACACCGCTTGTTGTTGCAATACGAAGTCAATATGAAATTCGCCTATTTGTGTATGCGACCTTTCTGTGAGGCAATACGTGATTAGAAGCTCAATTGCCGGTGTACCCGGTCTATGTTGCAATCTGGGTCTATGTTCGACCTTGGACCCTTACAGTCGAGTCATGTCCATGTTCAGACAGGAGGGTTCTAGCAAGTTTCCGTGGTGAGCAATGGGAGACGGGTTGAATTCTAGTATTCCGTTCATCTCTGTCTCGCTCCGAGCCACGGCGGCGTTGATTCTGATGAGGGCATTTGTCCGGTCTTATGGGATCCCTCTATACTGGCCTTCATGTGTATATGTGCTGTTCATTCGCGCATCGGCATTATCTTCGTTGGGTTGCTTCGGTGGCGGCTGAGTCTACAGTACATGCAAGGAAACACTCATGGTTCCATGTCCGACCGTTTCTTCTCGTATAAGCAACTCTCATTCTGGTATCAGATAGCGACAAGTGGCAACTTCTGGCAGGATCGCTACTTTTCTATTGCGGTGCAGCTCTCTCCCTACTGAGTCTGATAGAATATTCATCTTAAGTGTGGCTAACAAAAGTGTACTCAAATAATCTTCTTTAAATATCCCCCTGTAGTCTGAATACTCAATTCAACTGTGATCCAGAACCTAGTCTCAACGCTCATGGGACGTCTCCATAACGACATCCCTGACGGCATCCGCCACTTACCCAGCATTCGCCTCATTCAACCCACAGAGACTAACGCGACCCGACGGCAAGAGATAACTATGATACTCCTCCTGCAACCATGCCACCTGCTCGCTGTCCAGCCCAGTATAACTAAACATCCCAATCTGCCGCTCAGTATGCGACCAATCCCCGGGAGTCCCATTGTGCACCAACCTCTCCCTCAACGCACGTCTTACCTTGCCAAAACTGTCACTCACCGTACGTGAGTCCCTCTCCCACTGCGCCCGCAGCTCCCGATCTCCAAACACCGTCTCAGCATTCATCGCCCTAAACCGCGGCGGATTCGAATACTCGGCGCGCGCCAAGCCAACCAACTGCGACCGCGGGCTTTCCAGTCCGAACCCCCACGGAACAGCCAAATGCAACGCGCCGACCCGCTCCCCATATAGCCCAAAGTCCTTCGAGAACGACTGCGCCACACAGAGACCGAGATGCTGGCCCTCCGTAGACAAGAGCAGCTCCTCCACGAAGTAGCGCACCGCCCACGCATCGCCATCGACATCCCCCGTCGCGAAGCCCTGGTACGCGCTGTCGAGGACGACAAACAGCCGCTTGCGCCGGACCAGCTCCAGCACTTCCGCCCACCGCGTGTGCGTGAGGGCCACGCCTGTCGGGTTGTAGACGCAGGCCTGCAGCACGATCACGTCGTTGGGTTCGCGCGTGCTCGAGAAGGGGAGGTGAGCCTGCGATGGGGAGGTATTCGTGGTTCGCGGTGTGGGAGAGACGGGACTTGGCCTGGGGAAGGGTATGGGGTTAGTATTGGTGGGGCTGTAGATTGTAGACTGATGTCTGGAGTTAGCGTGTCTTACCTGCTTCACGCTGGGGAGCACCCACGGCCACCCGTTCTCATCGCGGTACGCTCCGGCGATCAGAGAGACTTTGTTCGGGTGCGGGTCGGCGTCGTACTTGGCCATCAGGTCGAATGCTGGGTCTGGCGGTGCAGCGGGGAGGTTGAGATATTGTCTTGCCATGTTGCTTGTAGATCGTGGGGTTGAGGTGCTGGTGCTTGCTCTGGTTGGGGTGCGTGGCGCGGTCGGGGTAGTCGGATCTCGCAGCTGCTGTCGGCCAATTCTGACTGGAAGCACTACTGCCATTTTCCTCGAATCTCAAGTTTCGGGGGGGGCATTCTTAATGTTTGTGTGCTTCTTATCAAGGGCTCCCAGGTCTGGTGGTGATCGGTCCGCTGACGGATGGCCGATATCATGGTCGGCATCTTGATGGTTCCCCGTTGAGATCGGTGGGTGTTATACCATGTCATAATGAGACAGCAGTGACATTGTTGGATCAGTCAGATATATCCTCGGTTTGTTTAGGAATACTGGATAGTGTCAGATGTTGATTTTCATCGGTAACTCTGTAATCAGTTCAGCAACATATGGCGGTAGTGAGATATATAGTTCTGGCGGAAGCCTTCCGCTACAAACATCGACTTCACTACATCTGAATAAGAGGCTTCAGTTCAGCTGTCAGATAAACCGCAAGGCCACTAGGTGATTAGGGGTCCGTTTTCGGCCGCAGAGAGATGATAAACAATATCGAATTTCGCCATATTATACAATGATGGCCTATACCATTGTTTGGGGAATATAACAATAAATTGATGAGTATACATAGCAAATCCTCGATGGTCTAACGGTCATGATTTCCGCTTGTCAATCCTGAACAGGAACAAGCGCGGGAGACCTGGGTTCGACTCCCAGTCGGGGAGATTTATTTTTTGCTTTAGTCAGATTGACTGCTATCTTATCGGGCTGCGCCGAGCCGACCTGTCCAAATTAAGACTTCGTCTTGTTTGTATCCCGGCTGCCGAACCATGCATAACAAAACTGTAGGTACTCCGTAAGACTCAGAACAGTATACTGGATGGCTGTCAATACGTTCGTATGTGGTTTGTGTGATAAGAAGCGGTTGAAGCGACATTGGGAGTGTGAGTACTATTGAGTACCGTACCGAGTAGCGAAGGAAACACAAAGTAGAACGAGGTATCAGCGAAGAAAGAACTTATTAGGAGGGCGCGCAACCTTGACAGTAGTGTATACGGACCCCCTCCCCCTTCCTTGCATAAGAAGAACATCGAGGTACCTCATCAGGAACGACAGGATTATAATAGAGTCGATTGCATTTCCCCATTGGGACTGGGAGTACTCCGTGCCGATCGGGTCTTGCAAGACCTAGTCTATAACTCGTCGGAGCGGCCCGTTTGGCTCTTTCGCGGTGGCTTGGTGATCGGTAATACACCGATTACCTTCCACCTCTGCGGCGGTGAAGATGTAGCTTTAAATATGATTTCGGAAGCAAGGAGCCGCCAGAAGACAATGTGGTGCAAGCGAACCAGACAGATACCGACAAGGAAGGTCCTCTGGTGACCACGCTGGTCAGTAGCAGCCGAACCTCCGATAGTCATCTCAATCTCTGGTTTCCGCATCTTAACATACAATCCCCCAACATCCATTTTGAGTCGATAACAAGCATGCAGGCGGTGCAACTGCTTAAGGCTTACTTCAGAGATATTGCCATTGTATTCATGTTATTCCCACAGACGGGGATAGTATGTTCATACAAATGATAGTCATGCGCTTGCGTAGTGACGGGGGTCGGCGTGTGGGAGCCAGAATCACAAAGTCACGTGACAGAAGAAAAATGTAAACACCATGAACGCGTGTAGATGGCCTTCTTACTATCCCCGGAATGGAGAAATTTCTAAGACTTCAGACTTTCCCTGCTCAGACCGCTAATATTAACAGACGGATCCGTGCTTATCGCAGTTGATGTGAGTTATATATCCTTTTTTTATTTTTATTTTTTATTTTTATTTTTTATTTTTTACGTTTCAATTCATATATATTATTGTATTTGTGGCATATAGATAGTCAGAAAGAAGTAGTATAGAACTTATAGAGTAATCATGACAGGTCATATCCAAGACTCTTTGGAGGAAGAAATATACCCCGGATGAACAAATCTGAATTGGGTATTGATTTATTTATTTGAATAGGATTTACTACTATTTAGCTTTAGTTGACTGGATGGAGTGGAGGGAGCGGGCAAAAACGTGTCTGACACCACTATTTCTACCCCGCCTCAACCTTGCCCGACTTCGGCTTCTCCGTCTCCGACTCCCCGACTCCGACACAGCAGATGGTAGTGAAGATAGTTTAAAGAGTCCGCCTCACGTTCCTTGAGTCAACGCAAATCCTGCATATATTTCCAGCTCTGCACACACAAAACACCAGCATGACACTGAGACTTATCCAAACACCTCAATCTCTGCTGCAGCGATTGAAAGACGCAGTGGCAACAGAGGTGGAGGCGAAGGCGGAGACAGGAGGATTTGCAGGCTGATTGAAAGTGGAATAGCACGATAAACCATGTGACTGACTAGACTAGTCCAGGATGACTTACTTTAGACTCCTTCCTTCTCAGCTTCAAATCAACTAACTTAACTTAACTTAAGGTAACTAACCCAACTGCCAACACACACTAACACTGGCCCACTTTCGCTGAAGAACGACAACAACCACCGCCCCCCGTCTCACTCATTCTCCTTCACCAATTTGCTAGTCTATCCGATCTTGTTGAGCATGAACCGGAGACAACCTCCGAGACGTCATGCCTGTGTTCGTTGCGTTCGTCTCAAAGTGCGATGCCAGCCTGTCGAAGGCACTGGCACCTGCGTTCGTTGCACAAGGCTAGGCCAGTCGTGCACCCTCCCCGATGGCTTACGCGCCAGCAGTCGACCCAGGTAAGATCTCCATTGTCATCATCGTGGACTGACCTTTCGTTGACGGGCTCTCGTCAGGAAAACCCGCATTGATGCCCTCCAGGAACAGATCGATAACCTGGTCACCCAACTAGCCACAAAGGTATGCTTTGCCTCCTTCGTCCATCGTTCAGCGCGGGTGAAGAATTAATGGAGGTTCGGTAGCAAGCGGCCAATTGTCAGGAACTCTCCCAACCGACCACGAAGCCCAATACCATCGATTCGCCTGACCCGTACCAAAAGGACTCGACTCCTCACAATGCTCGGAGTGACGGCGAAGCGGAGCCGCTGTTCGGCTATTTGTTTACTCTCGAGGAAGCTGACGAGCTTCTGGCCAAGTTTCGCGCCCAGAAGATGCATCACTTCCCATTCGTCATTATTCCACCCGAGATGGACGTCGCCTCTCTGCGCGATCAATACCCCTTCCTGCTCACCTGCGTCGTCTGGGCTTCGCTAGAGCACAATGCCTCATTACAATTGCGGATGGAAGGCGTCATCCGGCAGACGATCGCAACCCGGGTCTTCGTCAACGGCGAACGGAACATGGACCTGCTTCAGGGACTGCTAGTGCATTCGGCTTGGTACCACTATCACTGGAAGAGTATGCATGAGCACCAGTACCTACTGTTGCAAGTGTTGCCGATCCTGGTCTACGATGTTGGTCTCGACCAAGACGATATGGTCAAGTTGCAGCTGCAGCCAGGTCAAATCAGTGAGCCCCGGGAAGGGAAACATCACATCAATCCGGCGGGTCAACGAGCACTCCTGGGTTGCTATTATCTATGTCACAAGTAAGTGTCTCATGCTATTTCCTCGTCTTAGCAAGGCTGACAAAATCTAGATCGTCTATATTCCGGCGACACATGAACATGCGCCACACAAAGTGCATCGATACCTGTCTGACCAATCTCACAACAAACCCCGAATACCCAAGTGACATGCTTCTGAGAACGCTCATCGACACACAACCGTTGATGCGCAAGTCTCACTCCCTGCTCGGCGACGAACTGAACTACTGCAACGACCAATGCCGGGATGCGACTTGGGAACAGATCCTCACGGCGGTGGTCACAAATCAGAAAGACCTCGGCGATATCAAGGCGCGCCATAGCCTGCATGGCAATTGTGAGCCACCCCCGTGCATACCTGCCAATCATTCTATCTGACCCATGAGAAAAGGGGCCTTGCGCATCGAACTCGATGCATTCCCCATGCTGATGCTCGGCCACTTTCTCCGCCGACAGAAGGACGCCTTCTACTTGCGCGACATCAACCAGCTCCAGCCGCTGGCCATCTCGGCCCACCGCGTCGCGGCCACCTTCCTGGCTGTTCCGTCCGCCGTGGTCGTGCACCTACCGATCTCAACGTACACAACGTGGTGGTACTCGATGGTCGTGCTGGCCAAGTTGGGCCTGTCCTTCGGGATCTACAGCCAGCTGCCGACCGACCTAGGCACGAAGAGCGTGCACGAGGTGGTCCTTGCCACTGTCCACCGGATTGAAGGGTTCTCGCTCGGCGACGACTTGTGGTCGGGTTGCAAGAAGGCCATCGCCAAGCTGCTGGAGTGGCTGGAGAAAACCAGCAACGAGACCCCGCGCTCCTTCATGCCCCCGGCCAACAATCCGCTAATCGGCACCACCGATCCATCCCCCAGTCTCATGTCCTTGCCGACCGCTATGCACTATCCAGGTCAGGTGATCCCGGACACCGTGCCTCCCGTCGGGAATTCCTACCAGATGCCGCCGGACCAATGGCAGTCTCCTTTGATGCCGTCGGCCATGGCGTCCGGCCTCGAGTCGGACATGGTGGGCATGGGCATGGATTATTTTATCGTGCGACACATGATCGACGAACTCAGCTTGTTCGGCTCTGCGGCGCAACATACCTTTGTGTCGACGGTGGAGGTCTGAAGGCTTTTCTGGTGGCAGTAGGGTCCATCGACTGGGATTATAGGGGTTCATCAGCTGAACGACTTGCTTCCTAGTTATACGGCATTTGTATATGAATGCGGCGTTTTTGGTTATGTGTTTCAACAAGCGCTACTAGAATCGGCTATGACTAAGGCGTTGGTTGTTTTGCATTAGCAGGCAACATTATATTATTTGCATATTTTCATCCCAGGGGGGTACGTGGCTTGCTAAGGACGCGCTTCGGGAATGTTTATAACCAGCATCACCGATTGTATCGTCCCACCGCGATGATGTACATGTGGGAAATCCGAGTCCTGGAAGCTGGTATGATCTTTTGCTTGGCATGATGAATCAAGACACGGAGCGGGCGGTGTAGTATCTAGCGAGGTGAGTGCGCCTGCTCGCATAGAAGCCTTGTTTTGTATACCGGTGTTTCCCGGAGGGTACTCGAGCCTTCACCATCCGCTGACCAGCTTTCGCATACAGATCAGTTCAAGAAGGGGAACGCTCTCGTGGTAATGGCGGGCGCATGGGTGCTGGGACCAGCCCGTCCGACTATCGAAATTCGAGAGAGCCGTGCACAATGCGAACCTTACACGCTCACGATAACGTAAAACGCCCTTCTTCACCAAACACTCCCCCCAACCATCTTACCAGGGTAGAACCCTCGACCCCTCAGAAAATAACCCTCTCAAACGCCTCTCCCAACCCCCTCTCCCGAAGCCACTGCTCCAGCGCCTGCATATCCCCGCGATTCGCACGCTGCCCACCCCGCTCGCCCAACGAATCCGTAATCTCCTCCATCCCCGCAAACACCCTCCGCACCTGGGACCCCGTCTCGCGGAATCGCTCGCTGACCTTCTTCTGATGGCTGGGAATGTCGCCCCACGAATGCGTCTTGATGAACTTCATGTACGCGTCAATCTGCGCCGAGCCGCCCTCGAGACACAGCACGCCGGGCTTCCCCGCCAGCACGAATCCCGTCAGCCCGAAGTCCGGCGCGTGGTTCACCATATCGTCGCGCTTCTCCCGCGTGGAGAGCGAGGGGAAGTAGAACCAGACTCGGACGAGGGGGTCGGTGATTTCTGCGTTACTTTGCTGCTCTTCTTGTTGCAACTGCTGGGCTTCTAGGAAGTGAAGCGCTGCGTCTTGGAGATGGATTAGGGTCTCGAACACGTCCGCGTCCGCGTTTGCGGGCATGGTCGCCGCCAGTTTGGCCACCTCCGCTTTGGACATCCAGTCTGGGCGCAGGGAGTAGCTTGGTGGTGGGAGCGTTTGGTCCGGTGCTGATGCTTCAGCGGTACTGCTGCTAGGCTGATGCAGCGGGATTGAGAGGTGTACGGGGAGTCTCTTGTCGGTGTCGGCCAGGGGCAATGACACGCACAGCGAGACGCTGGATGGGATCCCCGATGGAGGTTCCCTGCTGGGATCCTCCTGGCACCAGGTGCGCAGCTTCTCCAGGCATTCGGCTGTGGTAGCGGGGATTTCGAGCTCCTCGGGTGCCGCGTACATGGCTGCCAGGAGGTCGATGGTCGAGAGTTGCATCTCCATGAGGTCGGCGGGGAGGATGCTGGCGGGTTTCGTCCGGTCCGTGGGGGACCGGGTGGGTATCGTGGCCATTTCGGGTGTTTACTAGTGTGTGAAATAGGAGAAGTCGGCGAATGAAGAGAAGGATGCGCCAGCAGCCAACTGCCCGGAATTGGGTTTATTTGATGTATAGGTTGTTGTATGATTGGGGATATGCTTGGAATCGGAGAAGCTGGTTGGTGTGCTTTGCTCCGACTGCGGACCCTCGGAATATGGATCTTCCGCTGCTCTGTTGCTCCGCTCTCCGCGATTCGGCGCAGTTGCCAAGCATTGTCACCAAGTGCTTTCTTGCGCTTCTGCATTCGACGAATATCTCCATCCTATTCGTGTCTTGCTTGAACGGAGTATCATGCTGCATATTAAACTCGCTTGCGCCAACCGGGCAAGCTCATTTATTCAACGAAGTCTCATTGGTGGGGACTATCTCGTTAGCATCAACGAGTGGTCCGGTAGCAGGAAATGTCAGCTAAGGTCAATTAAATTCCTCTAGCTTCGGAATAGTTCATATTTGAATTGGTTGGGCTGGACAGTAGGGGCATTTAGGGGTTTGAGGTGATGGTGGTGGATGGGGGTTGTGGACGTGGGGAGGTTGGGGATATGTGCTGATGTTGGTACAAAGCCTCAGCTTTGAGATTTTTGTCGGGAGCTTGGTTGAAAAAATTCACATTCTTTCAGATACTAGTTTGAGAGAGATTCCCTAAGCTCGAATATTTTGTAAATCCGAGGGAGAGGAGATGGGGGCTTGGCAGCAGATCGGCTAGCCTGCAATTGTGCAGGGATTCTAGTTGGAAGGTAATTGTAGTCACAAGTAGATGCTATGGCTTTCCCAAGAGTCACGCAATAGAGTAAGGTACCCGGGAGGAAGAAAGTAACTAATGGCTGTCGTCAAAGACAGCAGGATAGTATATGGAAACTGGGCTTATCTGATATCTGATCGCACTAGATCTGATTGGTGGTTAAGATTGGCTCTGGGTTCCTGCTCAGCAAGGGATAGAATATCTCAGCCAGAACCCGAAGACGTTAGATACAAGAACAAGATTCTCCCAACAGGAACACTTGATGCTTTGCTAAGAGCTGATGCTTTGTTCGGACAATGATCCCAAAGCTACAATAGCTTGTTGCATGTCAGCACAGATCAATTGGCTATCCACAAACCACCCCAGCCTCTGTAATCATAGCTCATGATATTTGTAAGCAGCCTATTCACATTCTTCGCGTGCAAGGACTTCATCTAGCCCATGCCATCACCGCGAATATAACTGTCATCTACAAGTGACACTGCCCGTGCACGGTCCGAGAAACCGATGTCCCGTTCAAAGTCAACTGGAGAAAAAAGTTAGCTTCAACCATCAATCGCATGCCAAGACCGTGCTTGAACTCACAGTCCAGTGGGCGTGCTTCTTGCAGTAGACAGGCTTCAAGCCATCGGTGCAGTTCTCGCGCTCGTAGCTCCAGTCCGTGGGGAATGCGGGTATGCCTGTGCAGCAGTTCCATTAGTCACCATCCCCTTGTTTCGCTTCATAGGAAGCTTCTTACATTCGCCAGCAACCCGATCGCCCAGGTCCCAGGCACCGCCGCCCGCCCCGACGAATGCGCTGGTCACTTGCTGGATCACAACGTCGCCAGCCTCCTCGATCTTGTCGGTGTTTGTGCAGCAGAGCGGGATGCCGTCACTGTAGTCGAGGACGGATTCGGCGCTGGCGATAGCCGCGAGAAACAGAAGAGCCGGAAGGGTGAATTTCATTGTGGTAGGCTCAGGTTTAGACTCAAATGTTGGTGGAGAGAGAAAAGGGATAGTTTGGGACGTTGCACGAGAAATGGTCGTGAGGCCCTTTATATCCGCTCGTGTGGAGAGTTTACTACCCCTGCTTGACAGTAACAAGAAATCGGAGAAAGGGCGTCAAGCTAGGCAGCTATTGTCCCTGGCATGTGTAGCTGGGTTTTTGATTGATCGCTTGCTGATCGCCATTCGACGACGCGGTGTCAGATCGCCCCTTGCGCGGGACGTTTGGTGGTCGCCTATTCCACCTTTCAAGGGATAAATTTATGATGGTTTGAGCCCACTCAACAGAGCAAGCCAAGGCGTTCTACTGCTTAAGTGCCTGTGGCCTTTCCCATATGCTGTTTTTATGCTCCTCTGGCAGCGAGTGTGCGTCATCACGCATGCTCATGTTCGGGACTTGAGTCAAGGCGGGCACATCTTATCAAGCGCGAGTGCTGTGAAGTTAATCCAGATCATTGTAGTGGATGTGTAGAAAAGCAGCGGGGAAAGAGAGCTTATGCAGAGTCCATGGCTCGTTGAGCGACCGCGCAGCAGTCGGTACAGACCTTGGCTAAACGTCTTATCGCTTCGAGCGTACAGTCGGTAGCCGTCTGGGATAGATATGACTCGGCCTGGTAGAGCATCTTCAGGTTATATATCTCTGAGGTATGTCTAGGGCTGCGTATAATGCTGGAAGCAAGCGTTTTCATCGCAACGGAAGGGTAGTAGTATGCGATCCTGGTAATCTGTTAAAAGCCAAGCAAGACTTCCGTAAAATGATCGACCTCACCCTAGGTGTATATCGTCCCGCGGTAAATACTTCAATAATGTAAGAGATGCTCTTGCGGCTTTGGATGCTAGCGATGTGGATAACAAGACCCGAGGATTTTTCGAATACTCTGGTGCGATGGAGAGCCTGTTGCCGCCGGTAAGGTCGTGGGCAGACTCTACTCCCCTCATGGCAACCAAGGAGTGGATCGCAATCATGCAGTCGTGATAATTATAATGAGTAAACAACAGAGTCGAAAGGGCTGGTGATTGTCGGAACGGTGGGATTGCCTCTGAGTCAGGCTGATATTCGTGGGGGATTTTTCTCAACCATGTTTGCAGCTTGCTGTCAAAGTTCCCAGCAACAGCAAGTAACTGGTCAAAAGGCTTATTGGCCACCGAAGCAAGGTACAACTGTCTGATGACCTGGGTTCTAATCTGTATAAGCTCGATGGCGGAATGGAAAAGATTGAAGGTGCCCGATTCGTCCCTGATTGGTACGCTATAGGCACTGGAGGGAGAATTGATGGACATTGCCTCCCCAAGAACGTCTTGTTGTTGTGCGGGAGGAACCCCAAATCGGTAGGATATTCTTCCCAAATGTCAGCTTTAATCACAGTAGAGGTTAAGTCTCATGCCACATACTCAGTATCGATAGCACAGATCAACCAGAAGAGCAAGTGCTGGTGGTGCACGTCGTCCATCGACAGTCCAGGCCGGGCTTCAGATCGTTGCAGCCCTAGTTGATTGCTGATCTGGACCGCAACAGAGATCAGAGAACTGCAAGGATGAGCGGCAGATGCTGCCAAGAAAAGGACAGCCATCACCAAAATGGCTTTGCAAGCCCACAATTCAGGTGGGGCTAGAACTATCTCGCTGATTGTCTGCAAAGCACTCTTCATGAACATTGCGCTTCGCTGGTGGTCCGGTCGACTGTTCTCAGACGGAAGCATATATGCGACAGCTAGGATGACATGAATGCTGGCCGACTGACCCGGGCTGCATAACCGCGGATCTGCGTAATTCTCGGCAAAAAGACATTCAATCTCGGACAGAGTGTATACCGGGAACGTTATGTTAAAGTATTCCATGTAGTTGTGAAGAAGTTGGGATAGGGGTTCTGCTCGCGGAAACGAGCAGAATACCTTCCTGGGTGGCAACAGAGAACTCAGCTGGGGATCGGAAGTCAAATTACCCAGGAGAGGATCAATCTGACTCGAATCCACCTTTTGCGATATCCAATCCAAGCCCTCATCAGTCAGCACAGAGAAACCTGGGCTTCGATTAGATCAGGGATATCGCCAGAGTTGCATGTAGCCTGACTCACATCCTGACCCTGTACCGCTCATACACCTCGGGATGTAGAAGCATGGACGCGTCTCTTGATGCAAGCCTGATACGACCCGAGTCTGCATAGTGTTGATAAGGGTATTCAAGTCCGAGCGATCGAGTACTGGCGCTGTCTGGCTCGACATGCCCTCCATGTTTTGATTATTCGAGGTATCTTGTCTGGGGTTGTTGCTTGCCGAAGCCGACGAACCGTTATCACCAGGAGGCGTGTCCGGCACAGGGCTGGTGTCTCCCACATTGAAGATGCTGTTCAGATGGGTTTCCAGTCGCTCTAGCTTTCCTTCAAGGTGGTTGATCATCGCCTCTCTTTACCCGAACAGATTAGCTCTTGGCTTTGGGAAACATACGCGGGGCCTACGGACCGTCGCAATATGGTTCTATATCTTTGCTCGTTTCGTGTACAAGAGATACCCATCTTCTCGCATCGGGAACACCTGGTATTCAAGGAGGAGTCGCATTTCGTCTTGCTGCGCCGACATGCTTCACATGCCTGGTTTTGAGGGGATCAGTGTGTGGCTCTTGAATTGTGATGTTGAACATACCTTCCGCTTCTTGAGCAGATCATTGTTCTCGTACCTCGAGTCGGAAAACGACGACTCCCGAGTGCTAGACATGGTTTGGAGGAAGTTTTGAGGATTAACTAGTTAATCAATGCAAGTTAACATGAATATGAAGGATGGCTCCACCCATTTTGTCAGCTTTAAAACCCCTGAAGCCTGGACCAAAGGGTAAGGGCTGGTATCGTATGTATGGATGTGTTTCAGATACAATGACAAAGCTGGCACTGTAGCCCGGCTACCAATAGTATAGAGTAATAATCAGCAAGCCAAGCTCTATTAAGGGCTTCGGAGGCCGGATGTTGGGCAGGATTGTGAAGGCGGTCTGTAATTGCTGCGTAATGATATCTTAGGATCCACGGACCGTTAAGCTGCCGATCATCGTCTCTCTTTCTCTTTCTTTTCCTCTCCCCTCCGTCTCCACTTCCTCCTTCACTTCTCATCTCCAATCATTCCAACAACAACAACATCACCGTCATGCAAGCCATGTGCCTTCGGCATTCAGGAGTTACCGCATGTCTCTTCTGACAAATCTCATTCCATCCAGCTTCACTGGTAGGTAGACAGTTGCAGTGGTCGACCCGATGCAGTAATCCTGTCCACTTCATCGATAAGCTCACTGTCTTTGATAATAGCTCCCTCGTGGGTCCAGCCCAACATGTCCACTTTTCTCTCGGCTCCCGGACGTTCAGTGACTTTAACTCGGGATCAGGGATTGATCTCCACTGCTCCGAACTCCGCCTCCTACGCTGTCTGGTTGGCCCGGATGCCGGAGACTCCTGCTGGCACCCAGCCCGTACTCTTCTTAGCTACAATTCAAGCATAACAATCATAATATGTGTCACAAAGATCGATATTCCGTCTTGATTATTCGACTCTATTCCGGTCTTTTCGGGCCCCCGGGCGTTAGCCCTGCACGATGAGCAGTATTGATCGGATTGCCAACGCTCCGCAAGCGGATCCTTCTAAAATCTGCGCGGTCCATCGACTATGTATATCTAGCCCACCCTTCGCGAGTCCTCTTTGCTGGTGCTCATTGAATTTCACTGTACTTTATTCGCGATTCATCCGTCCTTCTCATAATTGTTTGCTGCTTCATTAAGATTCGAAGGACAAAGCGCCCTCTGTGGGCCGATCAAACCTCTACGGTGTGCTCAGGCACTCCTTCCTTTCGCACCCGTCCACTGACTGCTTGTCTCACTCGACATATGGTCCTGCATTTTTCTCAAGATGTCGTTCGTTGCTACAGCCAATACTAATTCCGGAAGGGCGGCTGAGGTAGTCAGTCACAACTTGCCAAAACAGCAGGGGGGCGCGACCTACCATGACGATCAAGCTTCGGGAACCAAGGAATTCGATCAAGAACCCAGTGAAGATGATGCGACTCTTCAAGGGCGGGAGGAGAAGATGGAGGCGCGAGTGGGTGATCTCGCGCGGCGACTCACCCGCCAGTCCACTCGCTACTCAACCAAAGGCGACCTCGAGAACCCTTTCGTCAGTACCAACCCAGAGTCAACGCTCAATCCTCACAGCCCCAACTTCCGAGTGAGGGACTGGATCAAGATGTTACTTGCTATTCGCACCCGTGATCCGGAGCGCTACCCCGAAAGAACCGCAGGTGTGGCTTTCAAGAATCTCAACGTCCACGGCTACGGCTCGCCCACCGACTACCAAAAAGATGTCCTCAACTCGCTTCTTGAATTCGGTACCATCATTCGGAAGCTTATGGGCATCAAGATGCAGAAAATTCAGATTCTACGCGAGTTTGACGGGCTTGTCAAATCAGGAGAGATGCTGATGGTGCTTGGAAGACCCGGCTCAGGTTGTACGACCTTTCTCAAGACAATGTCTGGGGAGATGAATGGTATAGAGATGTCGGACGAATCTATGCTTAACTATCAAGGTGCGTTTCGTACTCACAGTGCCTGCCCGGGGACCTTGTTATGCTAACCTCGTGTGCTATCTTCAGGTATACCTGCGAAAGAGATGCACAACGCCTTCCGTGGTGAAGCGCTCTACAATGCTGAGACGGATGTTCACTTTCCAATGTTGAGTGTTGGAGATACGCTTCAGTTTGCCGCATTGGCTAGAGCTCCTCGCAATCGCCTAGAAGGGGTCAATCGACAGCAATACGCCGAGCATATGAGAGACGTGGTGATGGCAATGCTTGGTCTCTCCCATACAATCAACACCCGTGTCGGCAACGATTACGTGCGTGGCGTTAGTGGTGGTGAGAGAAAGCGTGTCAGTATTGCAGAGGCAATGTTGAGCCAAGCCCCCCTGCAAGCCTGGGACAACAGCACCAGAGGATTAGATTCCGCCAATGCCCTCGAGTTCTGCAAGAATCTGGCATTGATGAGCAAGTATTCAGGAACCACGGCTTGTGTCGCAATCTATCAAGCCTCTCAAAGCGCGTATGACGTCTTTCAGAAAGTGACTGTGCTATATGAAGGAAGGCAAATCTATTTCGGGCCAACATCGGAAGCCAAGCAATTCTTCGTTGATATGGGTTTTGAGTGCCCCGAACGCCAAACAACAGCCGATTTCCTCACCTCCTTGACGTCGCCCTCTGAACGACAGGTCCGCCCTGGTTTCGAAAACCGCGTCCCGCGCACACCTGATGAATTCGCAGCCGCCTGGAAGCAAAGCAGTGCGCGAGCTGCCCTTTTGAGGGATATCGATGATTTCGAGAGGCAGTATCCGCTCAATGGCTCTTCATACGAAGCCTTTGTGGATGCGAGACGGGCCATGCAGGCAAAGAATCAACGTCTGAAGTCGCCTTATACTATCTCAGTGTTTGAGCAGATCTCCCTTTGCACGACTCGTGGTTTTCAGCGGCTCAAGGGCGATATGAGCTTAACTCTTAGTGCCCTGATTGGTAATTTCATTATTGCCCTGATTGTCGCATCAGTTTTCTTCAATCTCCCGGATGACACTTCCAGCTTCTACTCGCGCGGAGCCCTGCTGTTTTATGCGGTTCTTCTTAATGCATTCTCCAGCGCGCTTGAAATTTTGACCCTTTACGCTCAACGTCCGATTGTGGAGAAACAGGCACGATACGCATTCTACCATCCCTTCGCCGAAGCAGTAGCCTCTATGCTTTGCGATACACCCTACAAGCTGCTAAACTCCATCACTTTCAATCTTCCACTATACTTTATGACCAATCTTCGCCGCGACGCAGGAGCGGTCTTCACATTTTGGCTCTTCTCCGTGGTGACAACTTATACTATGAGTATGGTGTTCAGAACAATCGCCGCAACATCTCGGTCACTTTCGCAGGCGCTGGTTCCTGCTGCGCTGCTCATTCTCGGTATGGTGATTTACACTGGATTTGTCATTCCGACTCGAAACATGCTCGGATGGTCTCGCTGGATGAACTATATCAACCCAGTGGCCTATGCGTTTGAGTCCTTTCTCATTAACGAGTTTTCCGGTCGCAAGTTTGACTGCTCAAGTATTGTTCCATCCGGCGGCCCATATGAATCTGTGTCAATGGCATATCGCATTTGTTCCACCGTCGGCGCCCAGGCTGGATCGAGAGTCGTGGACGGGTCACTGTACCTGAAGCAAAGTTATCAGTATACAACTGGCCATGAATGGCGGAATCTCGGTATCCTGATTGGGTTCATGATTTTCTTCGCCTTTGTTTACCTGGCCAGCACAGAGTATATCTCTGAGCAGAAGTCCAAGGGAGAGGTGCTTTTGTTCCGTCGAGGCCATCGGGCAAATATTCCTACAGAGGGCGACGTCGAGGTTCAACCCGGGCCGAGTGGCGCCGTCAAGACCGAGGCTGACGGTACCCAAACTGCCGTTCGCATTCAGAAACAGACCGCAATCTTTCACTGGGAGGATGTCTGTTATGACATCACTATCAAGGGCGAGCACCGCAGAATTCTCGACCACGTGGATGGTTGGGTGAAGCCTGGGACTTGCACTGCATTGATGGGTGTCTCTGGAGCAGGAAAGACTACCTTGCTGGATGTTTTGGCCACCCGTGTCACCATGGGCGTTGTTACCGGGGACATGTTGGTCGATGGAAAATCTCGAGATCATTCCTTCCAGAGAAAGACTGGCTACGTTCAGCAACAGGACGTGCACCTCCCTACCTCTACTGTTCGCGAAGCACTCCAATTCAGTGCTTTGTTACGCCAGCCAGCGCACCTAAGCCGACAAGAGAAACTGGACTACGTTGACGAGGTCATCAAGCTTCTTGGTATGGAGGCTTACGCAGATGCGGTCGTTGGTGTCCCTGGAGAAGGCTTAAACGTTGAGCAACGTAAGCGGTTGACAATTGGCGTTGAGCTTGCGGCGAAGCCCCAGCTCTTGCTCTTCCTCGATGAACCGACGTCTGGCCTTGATAGTCAGACTTCATGGTCAATTCTGGACCTAATTGACACCCTCACTCAGCATGGACAAGCCATCCTTTGCACAATTCATCAACCATCTGCCATGCTGTTCCAGCGGTTCGATCGCCTACTATTCTTGGCAAAGGGAGGAAAGACCATTTACTTTGGTGAAATCGGCGAAAACTCGACGACATTATCGAATTACTTCGAGAGGAACGGAGCCCACACCTTGAAGAATGGAGAGAATCCCGCTGAATGGATGCTTGACGTTATTGGCGCAGCTCCCGGGTCCAAGACTGAAATTGACTGGCATAAGGTTTGGAGAGAGTCTCCAGAGTACACAGGAGTGAAGCAGCACCTCTCCGAGCTCAGGTCCACACTTTCGTCGAAGGCCAAGGATGAATCTGACCCAAAGGCTCTTAAGGAGTTTGCGGCGCCGTTCCACATCCAACTCTGGGAATGTCTGATCCGAGTCTTTGCTCAGTACTACCGCACACCGTCCTATATTTGGAGTAAAACCGCTCTCTCCGTCCTGACCGCTCTCTATATTGGCTTCTCCTTCTTCCATGCGAGTAACTCGATTCAAGGAATGCAGAATCAAATGTTTTCTATTTTCATGCTCATGACTATTTTCGGCAACCTTGTTCAGCAAATCATGCCGCACTTCTGTGCTCAACGGTCACTGTATGAAGTCCGGGAACGACCCTCAAAGACCTATTCATGGCAAGCATTCATGACGGCCAACATCTTGGTCGAACTTCCATGGAACACCCTGATGGCGGTGCTTATGTTTGTTTGTTGGTATTACCCCATTGGCTTGTACAACAATGCAAAGCCTACTCACGCGGTAAACGAACGCTCGGCTCTTATGTTCCTTCTGATCTGGGTCTTCCTCCTCTTCACATCCACATTTGCCCATATGGTTATTGCTGGAATTGAACTGGCCGAAACAGGCGGTAACATCGCGACGCTATTGTTCTCTCTCTGCTTGATTTTCTGCGGTGTTTTGGCCACCCCGGAAGCTATGCCTGGATTCTGGATTTTCATGTATCGCGTGTCGCCTTTCACGTACCTGGTGTCAGCAATGCTGAGCACGGGTATCTCAGGAACAAAGGCTGTGTGCGAGTCAGTCGAGTACTTGACGTTTAACCCTCCCGACAACCAGACCTGTGGGGACTATATGGCAACCTATATCAGCGGAGCGGGAGGCTATCTGGCGGACCCGTCGGCCACATCTAACTGCCAGTTCTGTACCATCAGCGAGACGGATACTTTCCTTGCATCCGTTTCCAGCTACTACTCTGATGCGTGGCGGAACTTCGGGCTGATGTGGGTTTATATCATCTTTAACATTGCGGCCGCCGTTGGGATTTACTGGTTGGCCAGAGTGCCCAAGTCGGTCGGAAAGGCTAAGAAGGAATGATCTCCTTTTTACCTGCTGATACCTCTCACCTACGATCGTTGTTCCTTATTTGTTACAGCACTGTGAATAGCATCGAATTGAACTGTTTGGACTTTCGTGAACACCTGTTCAACCTTCTTTCCGCTTCGTCCTTGCACACTTTTCTTTTTCTATTGCTTCTTGATTTGACTTTCAACTCTTCCTTTCTTGACTCTCGTTCATCCCTTTTATGAAATTACTTTCTGCCTTTGGATTCTTGTAAAGCAACTGTATCAGAAGGGTATAGCTGCTTCAACTCCTCCATTTTTAGATACTTACCTTCTTATTTTGTTCTATAATCTAGATCTGTCGCTTAGAGTATAGAATGCTTTTAACAAATACTACCATTCTGCCAGCAAAGGCATGCTTTGTAATCTCATGGGTAGTCACCAAATATGCCCGTAACCGAAAGGCTAGGAGCTACCTGAGGCGTATAGCTCGAACGTTTTCACCAAAAACCACGTTCAGACGATCAGTCATGCATCACAGCCGAAGGATGCAGACGCTAGCTATGCAATAAGCTTCAAGATAACACTGTTGTATAGTACATGTATCGACGACAACCAGAACTGTGAATTCTCCAAGCTTAGTAATGACCCTCAAGGGGAAACATGCTTAGCGTCCTCGTCGACCACGCTGCTCCGTTCACCAGTAATAAGCCGTTGGTCACTACCGTCACTTTGCTGCGTCAAGGCATAGTGCTCATCGCGAGGGCTGACACTAAGACACCATCCTTGGGGTATCAGTCGACAGACATCGGCCGCGAAGACGAGGAGCGCGGAGACGATCACCAGCCAGAGCATCCACACGATAACAACCCCGGAGCTCCAGCCAGCCATCTGAATACCTCTTCAGTCACAATGATATCGATTTGTCAGTCGTGGACGAAGAGCAGGGAAACGGCAAAGCTTACAGCGCGGTATTTACTCAACCACTGCCCATAATCAGCCACCCCAGTGTAATGTGTAGTAGCGTGACAAGAGTCGGACGCTGCCTTTTCTTGTAAATTAGGTGATGCAAATAACAAAGCGCAAGCTGCACGAAGAGGAGAATGAAAATCATGAAACCGAGGTATTGATGCGGTCCTGCGGCTCTTTCCTATCAGTTGGAGTTTGTGTTAGATCTTATGTTGTGCGCTGTAGCGGCGATGAGATGCATGGATGGATCGGTACTCACTTTGATTGAGGCCCAGGAGCTGACAAGCATTATCATGATAGCGCTTGCACTGGCGATCGTATTGCCAAGCTGCAGACCCCAGTGGATTACGAATGCCTTTTTGAAGCGTCTGCGAATGAGGAAAGTGGCTAATGGGATCGATATTGAGAACGTGAGGAAGAGTATCAAGCCGTGTGTCTTTGGGATGAGGAGGGTCTGGTACTTGCGATCCGTGTCTGCGCTCGAAGGCGTGGCAGGATGATTCGAGATTAAGCTGGCTGACATTGAGAATATGGGTCTGATAGTTGATTCCATGATGGTAAATTGTGTAAAGATGCATGTAAACCACCGCCGCGATGCTCAGTCATTGCTGGGGCACCGCGGGAGCGAGAAAAGTCTCCAAAGTTTACGAGTGAGGGTTTG
Source organism: Aspergillus homomorphus CBS 101889 (assembly GCF_003184865.1). NCBI lineage: Eukaryota > Fungi > Ascomycota > Eurotiomycetes > Eurotiales > Aspergillaceae > Aspergillus > Aspergillus homomorphus. Next base: position 100,441 of record NW_020291954.1, on the reverse strand, counting down.
AACCCCTCTTATATGATTGTGTCCTAGCACTTTGTCTTAGCAGCACATGGAACTTGAGTGGGGTCCAGGTTTCTCAAATCGAATATAGTTGTAATCACTGGGACGCTTGTATCTACAACTTTTGACATATAAATAAACTTGCTATTTCGCTGACTCTGATCAAAGTGGAGGATCTTGCTATATTCGGCATATTCAACTTGTTAGTTCACATCGTCCGGTCTAAATACGCTCGCCACAGTATCCCCCTTCGTCCACTCCCATTGTGGATAGGCTATCTTCTCCGAACTCTCGACCACATCCCAAAGATAATCAACGGCCTTACATTTGTGCTCAAAGCTATGACCAGACACCGATTGCTCAAGGACGTTGCCGGCATTATCAAACCTTAACGAGGGAGGCTCTATCGTATCATCTGGAGAGCAAAGGAGAGCCTAGAGAAGATAAGTATTCTAATCCATGGTCATAAGAAATGGAGATATTACCCCCACGTACCTGGGCAATATAATCTAGGCAGTGGCTCATATGCTGCTTTCTGTCGGATTCCGTCTTTTCCACGGGTGCGGTTGAGTCGTGTGCCTCGTGAAGGTGTGCCTTGCTATCATTCAACGCATACACTCGCAGAGCATCTACGCAATGCAGCGCATGAAAAACAGTTACGCCCCACCCAACTGAATACGTCCTATTGTGCTGGATCCATAGCAAGCCACCTTTTGCTGGCAGCGGCCGCGACGGCCAGCCTCCTTCGATTTTGTCGGCGAAGACCCGGAGGATGGTATCCGCGGGGCTGGACGGTGACTTTAAAGTCGTATCCGCAGAAGAATTAGAAACCTCTTTAGTAAATGAAGGCTTAATTTGAAGGGCAATGAAGCCAATTATCAAGACAGCACTGGTTGCGGTGAGGATGCTACATATCGAGAGCGACGATTGCGTTCTAGACATGGCTTTATGGCCTTGGACTAGACCGGCAGAGTAGGCTCAAATTTCAAAGAGCTCAAGGAGATACGTGTATGACTGGAGAAAGAAGGTCAGCAACTTTTTTCATCGTCCATCTCTCTTGCCTCATATTGTCGGGGCCGGCGATGGCGGAGTAGAATACTTACCCTCACGAGAGCGAGCTAAGCCGATATTTTTGATCGTCATACCTGTCTCTTCATCGAGGCTCTTCATGGCACTCAAGCTTCAGAGGCCGCGGAGAAGATTTCACGGCCTTAGGACTAATAGCGAAAATGCAGGTCAGAGCATCAAGCGATGTGACGCTTTCCGCATGTAATGCCCCAATACGATACTCAGATACTCCCCGAAAATGAAACCGTATTCTGCATGACGTATAGGCGTTGGGTTTCCGGACGGAACAACTGACAGGTCGCGGATGTGACTTGGGTTGCATCTAGATCTAGAATCTAGGGCATGTTCATCGTTAGACAAAACGATAGGTACTCACGTGCCAATTGTGTCCCACGATCTATGCTTTTCCCGGGAGGTAAATGAATGCAAAGAAGACAGGGCATCAAACGGAGGATTTAGTGCAAGACGGGAGTTCTCAATCAGGTAATCAACAAGCCAAGTCTCGACTCCCTATGCTGTGACACTGTGACACGCAACTCAATGAGGCATCGCACAGCCTTTCCCGCGTGGAGCCCCAAAAGGAAACACGTCTGCATCTTCCTCAATATTCATTCCGAGACATAAACTTACATTTCCAACTATCGAGGGATTTGACTTTAGATTATGCGAAGTAGCACCTTAGGCATAGGACACACTGTAAGATGGGGTTTGGTCATTTCGACACAGCTTACAGGCAAGCCACTTCTCCAGAAACAAAGAGGTACATGTTTCTGTTGAGCATTTGAATGGGCTGTTCTATGATAGTACGAATTAAGGCATTGGTTTTGCTCTGCCGGATAAAATCGTTCAATTGACAAGGTGGCCTAGCTAATAGCCTAGCTAATTCGAATCTTGCCAGATGAGCTGAGATTGTAGCTCCTATCGTTGATTTCGGCAACAACTATGAATCTGCCGCGAACCTTCCAACAAGTCTATGACCCAGTCGCTGTGGACGAGACTGAATCCCTCAAAGAAGATGTATCCAACTCTAATGTGAATGAAGTCGATCTTCCCAACGACTGCCCGTGCCATCATCGAAACCGACCATCGGTGTTTCTCTTTCGCATAGCAGAGATAATATCGGCTATAATATGCGCATGGATGTTTGTTATTGGTCTCAACTGGCAGCTAAGAGCTGATGAGCTTTGCTACGAAATCCACAACTTTTACAGTGTGTTGTCTGGTCGTTCTCTCTTACTCGGCTATTTACTGACGAGCATGAAGCACCCGCTTCGAATCATGAGATAGATATTCAGTATCTGTTATGGCAATTTAATGGAACAGTTGGATATCCTTCTCCATATGCACCCAGATCATTTGAAGAGGGCCCCACACCCGAGATCGATGAAGCATGGGAGAGATTCCACGGTATGTTTCGCACACTCTCTACTCATTCATGGTGCAAGTACACTGAACGTTGTGACTATAGCGCGACCAATGAGTGTATCTCTTGAGGTTGTTGAGAAGTCGGGCGAGAATACAGACGCTGTTCGGTTACCAGACGAGCTTGGAGGAGGTTATCTGGCCTGGGCTGAAGTTAACCATCAACTCCACTGCTTGAATCTGCTGCGCAAGGCGATATACTGGGATTACTATTATGATATCACGAGGGAGCTGCAAAGAGAGCCTCCCGAGGTTTATGCTCATTTGGGTGAGTTTATGTCTTCTCTGTTAATGTATTGGGTTCTTGCTGATGGCCCACGCCTTAGATCATTGTATCGAGATGATGAGACAGATCCTCATGTGCAATGCGGATACCGGTCTACAGCTTCACCACTGGGTCAGGGGCAACCCAACCCCCATACCGAACTCAAATACCTGGCATATGTGTAAGGACTTTGAGAGCATTCTCGACTGGACACATCGAATGCAAATACCCGAGAGGGAGGGGTATTTGCCAATTCTGCCTGGTTCCAAAATCTATGACCGTCAACCATGACATTCGCGTCCATTGCAAGTCGAGCCTAGATACAATCTGCGCAATAATCTCTTCTTCGAGACCTTGAAGGTTATGTGAAGATTTGCTGCAATGTGGTTTTCTTGCCTCGGTAGCTCGGCTTCTATTGTCCTGCCTTCAGTTTCCCCTGGAATAGCCGTGTTGCATCGGACTTGGCGAGCCAAAATCCATTCACACGTTTAAATCCTCTAAGGTAATGCTCTGCTCGAGGAACAGTTCACCGCCCTAATAGTCATACCTGCCCTATAGAGCTTTGATTTGCCAGCGAGGTTTGCGCACCTGATTAAAGTCATGACCAATGCCACCACTGTAATTAATGCTTATTGTTTGAACAAGCGCCGGTCCTTGACTGCAACTGTCACTGTGTCACAAACTTTACCAATCGTGTGTGTGTACTGCACAGACTTGGAATGACTGGCTTTACTTCCGAAAGTCATTTTGTGCATGTGGGAAGGTAAGACAAGCATGTGTAACCTCTTGATCAAAGCTTGATCGGTTTGAATTGTGGTGCACTTGCTTGACTCTGCCTAATCGGACTTGCAGGAATCTGAGGGTGGGACAAGCAATACGTTCCCTATAACCTATCAAGATCAGGAATTACTGCTCGATACTAAACATAGAATATTCTGTAGAGACCTGTGTCGTTCTGTCATACGCCTTCTTGTGCTTATATAAATTCCACGGAGGAAATCGAGAAGGGCACAAGAAACTAAATTTTGGTCACAGGGATATATGGCGCAGAATCGTTGGTGAGGTGTGATAGGGAATGCCTTTGAGACATCTCCGAGGACTAAGACAGTATGCTGTCTTCAGCAGCTCGACTGACCAGGAGATTCTTACATCGCCGCGCTGATATCCTATTGGCGCTCGCAGCCCTTGCAGCGGCCACGCCAACTGCCAGCGTCGACGTGGAAGACGCGGGGCTGGAAGCTGACATCTCGGCCCAGGCCGGTATGAGCCTTTCTTATCAGTGTACTGCGACCCTTCTTGTTCTCTCTAATATGGTCGTTGCAGGTGATTTCGAGTCTATCGACAATGAGAAGCGCGCGTACTACTACTACAGACACAGACCCGCCTAGCAGCCTGAGGAGCAAAAGCGCGCATATTACTACTACCGAAACGAAGATGTGGGGCAGGCTGAGGAGCAGGACTAGACAGCATGATGGAAACGACATGGACAATGACTTACCGTCGTACGAGCTCCCTGGTCTAGTTTGTATTTCCTGTCAGATTGCAAACGACAGTTGTGGACGCCTATAGCTTCTAACTGCTCTTTCATCTCGGATTGGATTGTCCACGGAGTCGATGTTTCTGCCTGAAACCGATGCAGTGCTGTGTGTATTCGCTCAAAGCTATCTCAGGAATCCCATCTGCTTCAGCCATCACTGATCGTAGTGTAAGAATGTTCGACCCTTGCGTTTCTCAGTACGTGTGTCGCAGGTAGATCTCTGTCTTTGAGTAGAATTATACAGATTTTTCCTGTCAAGGGCGGAGGATATAGCGCTTTTACAAGCTCTTATCTTAGCGTACACAATTTGAAGTCATGCCAACCATTTATTTGTTGTTGATGACCCGTTTTTATCTGGAGCCCTCCGCATATACTCCAACCCGTGCTTCTTTAAAGTAGACTATGTGCATTATCGTTTACAGCCAGTTCTGCATGGCTCACTGCTATCCAGCTTGTGAATCACAAGCCAAACACAGACTCCACTGTGTCACCCAACTTCCAGCCCCACGGTGAGACTGGGTCTCTCTCACTGGACTCGATCAAGTCTCTTACGCGCCGAGTATCCTTGCAGTGGTGCTGAGTTCCTTCTCCATCCACTCCGTACCCAACAATATTTCCATTCTCGTCTCGTCGCCAGAAGGGCGGCTCAATCGTCGTGTCCCCACTACAGACCAGAGACTAGAACTTGAATTAGCAAGGCCTTGCCTCCTACTTCAGGGTGTGGGAGAGCTCTTACCTGGGCGAGGTAATCCAGACAGTGTGCTGCATGGTCGGAGAGCTCCGCATTCTGCGACTGATATAGTCTGGGCCCCGGGGCAGTTTCTAACATGCGGGACCGGATGGTTTCTATGCAGTGCAGGCCATGATACATGCTGACGGCCCAGGTCACTTCTAGCGTCTCGTTGTGTTGGACCCATAGAAACCCTCCTTTTGGGGTGAGCAGTTTGTCGGCCCAGTCCCTCGAGCCGGGTGAAGCGGGGTCCTCTAGATTAAATTTTCCTGTAAATGTCATAGTAGTCTCGGTCGTATCTGGAGGCTTCAAGCCTGAGAAGGCTTGGGTGGAGATTTGCGGGGAAATCAGGCAGTGAGCCACTGATCCAGCGTTGGCGCTGATCATGGAGATGATGGCTAGTATTTCAACTTGGAATAAGAGTAGTGGTAGGCCGATGATAATTGGAATTTGAGATAATGAACAGGTAATGTTGTTTTTGAGATGCCATTACCCTGTGAGTGAATGGGTTCAAAGCAATGATATTGTCGGCACACTGAATGTAGTGGCGAGTCTGGAGAGAGTGGGAAGCAAGAGTGCGCTGCAGCCTTTTGAAGTGGGATTAATTGCAATGCATGAACCTAAATAACCCGTGACCATCGCTCACTGCATGGGGATGACAGAATTGTAGTTTTACAAAAGCCGGAAGCGTGCTCGTTCCTGCACGGCCCGAGCACTGAGTAAGGATTTTTGCCGCTACGGCAAGTACTAGCCCTACTATCTCGATTCTCTCCGCTACTTTGGGCATCAATATGTTCTTAAAGCACGAGAACTTGAGCTCCTTCTCGTCTTTCCGGGATCACCCTCGTTTCAATCAATCTCGTATTGGTTGTCTTGCGGTTTTTCTTAGGAAATCCGCTAGTTTCTTCTCGCTTGCGTACTGAAATTGCCCCATCGCATGCCTCTCCCCCATCCTACCTTAGATTCAATTCTGCAATTTCCATCGATAATTTCTATTCATGGTAAATAGTATTAGTAGAGCATCAGATTCATGAGTCCAAGATCATACAATAATCCACAATCCATAAAATAATTCTTTTCAAATCAAGAAGCTTTAGACTCTTCTATTCAGTGGAGTAAACATGTTATATTGTGACTCCAGCAGCGCGCATAGGTACAAATTTGTCCTGGGAATAGATCAACCGCGTCCAGAGGTGACTTTTCAGCTCTAAGCAACGTGATCATAGTTGATCTAGACGGAATTTGAATTGTCGGCGCACGACCAGGCAGCGGAACCTCCAGACTCTTTATAGTTGTTGATGATCTCCACAACCGAGCCATAGGTGCCAGCAACCATAAGGAACATCCCGGAAAGGATGACAAACCCACTCCACATAACCATAAAATACCACCGCCGTGTCCTTTCGTGCCTATCAGATTTCCAGTTGTCGTATAGCCACATACAACCCATTGGCTGGAATGACATCAAGGTGCCCAGGAGCGCACCGATGAGAGAGACCAGGCTGTTGAAGACGGGGATGGCGCTGGCAATGATGTAAGCAATCATGGTGGCTCCGAAGGTGCAACTGAGCCAGATTGCCCAGTGCTTGAAAGAGTTGGCATTGAGATGTCGGGTGCCTCGCATAAGGCTGACAAAGATGAACTTGCTCGGCAGCTATATGAGAGATGAATTAGTTTTCTGCTTTGGCCACCTTTCGCAAGGACGATGGCCTTGGGCGCAGGGACAGGAAGACGCTACTCACGTGGGAAACAATGACGGTCGAGGCGAGGAGACCGGGGATCCCGATTCCGTAGGCCACCTTCTTCATAAGGGGGCCGGCAGAGCCGAGGGCCGGAGATGCGACGTAGGATCCGCAGTAGTAGTAGACCACGACACCGATGCTGATGTACGTCGCTGTCACGACGCTCTGACAAATCGCGAGCGAGCGTGCATAGTGCTGCGGCTCACGCATCTCAGCTACAATGGCGAAGAATCCCGGAGTACCCGCATAAGCAAATACTAGGGACGAGATTGCTGAGATCGCCTCCAGAAAAGAGGGCTTCTTGAACAGCTCGTAGTCGGACTCCCAAGGACCGGTCGTCGGTGCACTAGCCGGCCTATCTTGAACACCGACTGCGATAGTTACTGTGAGGACTGAAAGACAAGTTAGCTAGGGCGTCTGGTCGTCTTAACCGCATTCTTAGCTTACTTGCTGTCAGGATGCTGAAAAGTCCGATCCAAGCGAACCAGGTTATCTTGCCTAGAGTACGAATACTGCATAGCATAAACGCGACGATCGCAGCTACTGCGACAAACACGGCAGTGCAAGTACCATGCTTGGAAACAGCGTTCAAAGCGATGGAGACACTGAGCATTCCTGAGCCCGAGACACAGAACCAATCTAATGTTATTAGTGATGGATAATCGATGATACGGAACAGGATACCCCACAGATACAGAAAGCAGAAGCAAAGAAGCCGCGTCCAAACACCCCAAACAGTTTGTAACCGACATCATCAATAGAGTAAATCTCACGATGATTCAGCTTGAAGGTTCCAACAACATATGAGGACCAGGTCGTAATCGTCGCGATGACTAGAAGGCAGATAATGCCGGGTATAAGGCCTAGCACGTCAAAGGCAGCAGGGATAGATAGAACTCCCAGTCCGATCATTGACTTCATCATGACAATGGACGTGGAGATCCATCCCAGCTACAGGGGGTTAGTAAATTGCAGCGAGTATGGTCACTTGGACATGCTCACACTGCGATAGTTGGGACCGTCCTCGGTAATTTCTCCAAAGACAGCATCGGTGGTACCAATCTCAGCGTGTGAGGGCACTTTGTCAAGGCACTCCAGGTCTTTGCTCTTCACGGTGTCGGGGGCGCCTGCGTCCATGGTGGAAGCAAGATCAGGCATGTTTTTTAATTCGACGTGAGTGAACCAAATAGTTTCATCACTGCGACGTTACAACGGGAATACGAAAGCATTTAAGTCGCATCAGTTGGTGCACATCCGGGGTAGTCGTCCGGACTGATGCTCATGTCGGATAAGATTGACAGATACCAAGATTTGGCCCCGCATATCTTTAATGGTCTAGTTAGATTGTGGCAGAAGATCAATCAATTAACTTTCAGCCTAGCCCTCAGTAATGCAGTGAGAATAGAATAAGTTATCAACCGCACAGGTGACGTCGAGATCAAACGGCAGGCACAGCCCCGTTTAATAGAGTTCATCCTCGAGTCTGCTCCTCTCGGCTGTTATTAAGAGAAGGAACCTCTCAGATCACAGAGATATTCGCATATCTGACCCTATCTGGCTGTATCGCGAAGATAGCCATGGGTTATAAGTCACACCTAGAGAGAAGCGGACGATAGTAAAACAACACGGGAAAGAGATAAACCTTCTTATCTTATCGGCATACGATGGTTGGTTGACATCCACCCCGCAGTGCGCGTAAACTAGACCGAATTTCTACACGACACTAAGGCCGCCTCCCTTTTGAAGCACCGCCCCAATGAATGATATCGACAACGATAGACACACAGAATTGTGCCTTCAAGTAGGCCATCTCTGTGGCGAATGACTTCACCATCAGCAAGAAGTAACACCAAACTGATAAGCAGTCGAAAGTGGGCAACGAAATCCTTGCAAGCGCCTGGGCGGTTTATGCTCAAACTTGGTTGCCTATACTCACTGACGCCCTCAGTATCGTAACAGGGTCGCCGCTGCCCAGTCTTCTACCCGGGTCTTGGTATTGTAGAGACATGTATGTCCCAAAAAGGACTTCTGGTTACATTGGCAACGCGTGGCTGGACTCCTCGGGCACCGCGGGATTCTCACGCAACTTTGTATCGTCGAGGCCCAAAGCATGCTTACTGTTATTGGTGGCGTAAGTTGCAGCACAGAGATATGATTCGCAGCAAGACGTCTCATTAGACCCCATGAGCCCGTCTTCTGCCCAAGGCTTATTCATGTAAGTATCCTCGCATAGAAGCTTCTAGGCCAATGGAGAGATAATATGGATTCTGGAGAAAGTCCACTTTCGAGATCACGCGTTCGCCCATGGTGGCCTCGACACGAGAATTGATGACCTCTTGTTTTCCATGGCGCAGAAACAGCGGTTTGATGTGGCGCGGTGGCATCGCCTCAGAAAGAAAAAACCTGGATCCTTGACATGGTAATCAGTCATGTGAATGAGGATGCGGATTGTCTTGTGCGGCAGGTCAATCGAGGAAAATCTGAAAGAGGTATTTACCCAATTTGCGCATGAATGTCCGGTGGCGAGCCCCAAATATTGAGAATCAGGCGTGGATTTACTGATTTCTAACTGGTATATGATGATACTCTGGCGGTCCAGTGTCAGCTTATAGCCATTTGTGAGATCAGACTGGACATGATGTGCATTAGATCTTTTCTCAATAAGTCGTTATTCTGAAACACAATGGCGTCTGCGTGATCCTCAGTGATTGCTGGATATCGCATATTGGCACTTTGACAGTGATTTATAGAACAACAGGGTCTTGCGTCCGAGCAAGACGAGGAATTAACAACTCAGCCCTTCCGCATCAAGCACCCACTCACTCAGGATTCCTCATCGGTATCCCGTCTCACGCGCTGGGCTTTCCGATGTTTGAGCCACATTGTTGACCAGACAGGGGACTTGGTGACGTCGAATGTGTAATCGACCATTCCCCTTGAGCAGGAAGAAATAGGGTTGAAGAAAGGGGGGACCGTGGGATGATGCTGCGATGAGGGCATGATAGCCGAAAAGATGATCGATGGGCGGGCGGGCTATCTCATCTTATCTGCCCGCTTGCCGCAGGCGGTGAGCGATCTGGCCACTAAAGAAAAAGTGTTTCTCATTTCACAAACTTTAGAAATTCGCTCGATAACAAGCAACATACGCAAAAAAGAGAATTCCGATGCGGGGAATCGAACCCCGAGCTGCTGTGTGAGAGACAGCGATGTTGACCATTACACCACATCGGAGATTGGTGAAAGGAGGTTAGAAACTATGCATTATTTTGTAACAGTCATTGTGGACAGGATACTAACACCACATTTTTTACCTGCTACGCAGGGGGTTGATTCGCTTACAGCATCAAGAGTGATCTGTTTCGGTGGTTTTTGGATTATGTCATGAGTTTAATGCCAGGCATGCTCAAATATAAGTTTTGTGCCACATGCTTAACGGCTACAATGTATGGAGAAGTATTCAACCCGTACTTGTCTGTCCTGCATTGAAACCTCTTCGCGTCGCACATTATATAATTTTAAACCATACAGGCTAGATTTGAGATTGTGGTCACATCATCTTGCCTTTTCCACTTGAGTCCCATATTATTTCTTCCCCTTCCTCCAATGTTTTGAGCAAACGTTAATCGACTCCTGTTGCAAAAATATACGAACGATTTCACTAAGAACGCGGCTTCCCAGCCATCACCTTACTCAAGAGCCCGGCCAACGCCTCGCGCTTCTGATTCATACTGGCGAGTTTCCCGCGCTGGATCTTGCCACTGACCGTCCGGGGAATCTTCTCTACAAAGAACACTCCGCCATCGATCGCCTTGTAACTGGCCAACCGCTGCTGCGCGAACGAATAAACCTCATCGGACCCGAACCTGGCGCCGTCAGCCCGCACGACATAAGCCCGGGGAGCTTCAGTCGTGTGGTCCAGCGCAATGCCGGTAACAGCCACATCACGAATAAGCGGATGCTTCAGGAGGACCGCCTCGATCTCCGCCGGAGAGACCTGGTATCTAGTCTCGTCAGCACCACCTCGTGCAACAATCTAGACATCACAAGCCAGAAAAAAGCTTACCCCCGGACCTTGATCAGTTCCTTCGTCCGCCCAACAACAAAATACTCCCTGGCGGCATTGAAATACGCCACATCCCCGGTATCAAACCAGCCATGCGTATCGACGCCTTCCCGGCCCCTGCCCAGATACCCGGCAAACACGCCCTGACCCCTGACGAACAACCGACCCGGATGCCCTGCTTCAGTGACTATCTTCCTCTTGCCCTGGATCTTCTCATCTTCATCTCCCAAACCGAGATCCCGTAACTCAACCTCCCACCCAGGGATAACGCCCCCAATACCCCCCTCATCCCGTCCGCGCCAAAACACGACCCCACATTCCGTCATTCCCCAGATCTGCCCACAACTCGCATTCTGCGGGTTCAACACCCCCCGTAGACTCCGCATACTCGCTGCATCAATTGGCGCTCCGGCCACCCCGACGTACGTAACAGATGCCAACTTCTCCCGCACGCCCACCTCATCCCGCCCCGCCGCCTGAAGCAGCAGATGCACCATCGCGGGCACGAGATACACTTCCTGGATCTGGTGTCTGTGCACCAGCTCCAGGAACAGCGGGACGGTGAACACTTCCCGCATGATGTACACGGGGTGTCCGTAGCGGAGGGGGAAGAGGTGCGTGAATAGCGCGCTGAAGAGGTGGAAGATCGGGAGGGGGATCAGTCTTTTCACCCGTTTGTTGTCGTTACTCTCGGGGGGTTGGTGGGCTGTGAGGGAGGCATGTTGCGCGAGGATGTTCGCGTGGGTTAGGATGGCCGCTTTGGGGAGGCCGGTTGTTCCGCTTGTCGAGTAGAGGGCTGCTGGCTTGGTGGATGCGGCTTCTTGAGTTAGGGCAGGAAGGTTCTGGGTGGGCGGGTGGGTGAGGAGGGTGGTTAGGTTCTGGGGCTTGGAAGATGGTGTTGTAGGAAGGAGGGTGTGGGTTTGTGTGTATATCACTGCTGTGGTCAGCGCTGGGTCGTCGCAGAGCAGGATATGATTTTCTGGGATGGAGGCCTGGCTAGCGACGTCTTGGACCGTTGTGAGGGCGCTAGGCTCCGTGATTATCAGTCGTGGGTGGGTGAGTTGGATCAGATGGGTCAGTTCGTCGGCGCTGCTGTGCGGGTTAGAGCCCATGTAGACGCCTCCGGCGCCGATCACCGCTAGGAAAAGGGCCGTGTACAGGATCTGTTCATGTTCACTGGAGTCAGTACCTGCATCTATGGATAGGGACCGCAAAGAAAAAGAGAGAGACGTACGTGGTTGCCTGTGTGGAGGAGGACGCAGTCACCCTGAGCGAGACCCTGGGCTTGGAAGCCGGTGATGAGTGTTCGGACGAGCAAGGTGAATTGCTCGCGGTTCAGGGACTGGGCTGAATCTTGAGTGTCGATGAAGAGGGGAAGATCTGCCTCGTAATCCTCTTGAGGATCGAGAGCAAAGCTCACTGCATCGTGGTAGTTGGCGGAGCCCATGGTGCTGTAGCGGTGATACTTAAAGTCAGAAGGGAAGAAAAAAAAAGCGAGGGGAGAGGCCACGCTGATATAGGGGGCAACTAGAGACCCCAAGCATAGCTGGCAGTGTACTAAGACTACAATTGACATCATAAAAGATCATACACTTCATATTGGACCGTGGTTATGGCTTCCTGGTTCCATTACACCATTGCTCTCTTTGCATCGTGATAAGAGGAATTCACAACAAAATCAACCTTCTGAATAAAAAGAACCTTATATTAATACTTTAACCTCCTACTTCCAACGCATTATTTCGATAGAGCTAGTCTACTAATTAGGTACTTCCATCGGCTTCAACTGAGGTACGAGCATTGGATCCAGCTTCCCCGCGGCCTCCGATGCCAACGCGTCAATCGACGAACCACCCAGCAACTGCAACACTGGAACATCCACCCCAAGTTCCTTCACAAACCAAGTCCGCAGATCGACTGCTGTGAGCGAGTCGACGCCCACCTCCGTCAGCATCATGCTCCCTGGGAGACCCGAGTCACCAGGCAGATGCAGCTTGCGCCGGAGTTTGGTCCGGAAGCCATTCGCAACCACCTCCGCCGCGGACGTTGAGTTATCTACCGTGAGAAGTTGAGTTTTGATAGGCACTTCTTCTTCGCGGGAGCCTTGCTCAGTAACAGCTGACTGGCGGAAATGGTGGATAAAAGGCCAATACTTAGGATTGCGATACCAAAGCACGTTGGGATGCTCTGCTGGGTCCGCCAGGCGATAACCAGCCATGATCTCGGGGTCACGTCCCGAGTCGGGTCGTCCTGCTAAGATCGCCTCTGCGAACAGTTCCAGCAGGTCGCCCTCGGACAGTTCCAGGGGTCCGATAGTATCGGCCAATACGCTCTGCATTCCTGCATCGAGGCCTGCAATGTACCCCACCCCGCGCACCTGTCCCGGGTGGATGATACTCCCGACAGCTCCGCGACGGCGGCGTTGATGAATGAGGCCGGCCATGAACTCGGTTGCAGCTGCGTAGGCTGCCTGGTTGTAATTGCCCCCAACTCCAGCGACGGAGCCCATGAGGATGAAGAAGTCGAGATTATTATCATCGTACATACTCTCGAGATTTCGGCTTCCTTCAATCTTCGGTGCAAACACGCGTAAGACATCGGCCAAAGATAGGTCCTGAAAAGGAGCGTCTCTCAAGACCATAGCTCCGTTCACGACTCCACCTACAGCGGGCAGATTCAGCCTCATGTAAGCGTGTACTTCGCAGACGGAAGTCAGGTCGGTCACATCCCTGGGTGTAGATGAATCAGTAGTGGCCCCGATGGACGAAAAAAACAGGTAGCTTACATATTCAACACTGTCACAGAGGCTCCCAATGACTTCATCTCTGCTAACCACGCAGGGTCAACTCTGGGATTCCGACTAGTAAGGACAAGCGAGCGAGCACCCCGGGTAATCATCCAGTGGCAGACAGATAGACCCAGGTCTCCAGTCAGACCCACCAGGAGATAGGTTTTGTCTGCACTCAAGTTCACCAGCGAAGTGGCCGAGGCAGTGGAGACTGGCAATGCGGGTGATCGCTGCCAGTCGACAATCTGCAGACCGTCACCAGGGGAAACACAGTCCGTAAGCTTGTCCGGTGACAATGTTTCATGAGCTGATGAGCATGTCATACGTCGCTCCGCATACTCATAAGCTTCCTTGAGTCTGTGTTGATCTGGACTATTTGGTGCTTCTAGAAATGAAGATGCACGATAAAAGGAATCTCTCCCGAGATAAGGCAACTGTGGGGGTAGGGCAGCCCGGATTCGAGCAACCACGTCCTCCTTCTCGAACGCAAATGTGGCAAGGGCAGATACTCCTCTGGGCAGGAGACGCGCAATAGCGCGCGACGAGCTCTGAGGAGGAAAAATGAGCATGTCCGAGCCCCCTGCAAGGGTCCGGCGGGTAGTGCTGAAGTGAAGTTTAATGTCCATCGTGGATGCAAAATAGGATAGACAATCCTTCACATCCTTTGGACATTCGTGGATAAGAACATGAGAGCCAGGTGATACGGAGTCCAAAATATGTTGGGCAACGAGAGCAGAGCACATATCCCCTACAAAGGCTGCCTCGCTCCCTTCAGGAAGGCCAGGCGGTACGTCAATGCACCAGGAAGGGGGTGTCGAGGTAAAGGAGGCATTGTTGATTGTGGCAGCCACAATTTGTGCTCTGGTTTGCTCATTGTGTCCGCTCACCAGATGTAGATATCCATCGCCCATCGGAACAGCTGCAAGAGAGGCATGATGCACTCGAATGGGTGTCCAATGCTGCCTAGCCACGTCGCTCTTGTCCGCACAGAATGGTTTGTCTTTAGTGCGAAGCTCGAAGCTCAGGCCTGTCTCATCCTTGCTCTCCAACGAATGAACTCCCACACTAGTCTCTTGCGGAGTAACGGTGTCGCGGCTCGTGAAGCCTCGACTGCTTGTCCACCGCTGGTTCATAGCGCGGCTGGCTCGCATGCGCGGAATCTTCATGATGCCATCCTCCAAGAGAAGCTCCCATTCGGGGTTCTCTGTCGCTTGCGCCAGACTGAAATCACTCTCCATGTTGGTATGAACTAACCGCATGAGGGTAGTCGCGAGAAGGTCAGGTGATAAGTCAGTCGGATCGCGGACGTTGAGATACTGAATCTGTGCGTGGGGCTTTTCGAGCGATAGGGTGCGCAGCAAGCCTTTGCTCATGCGGAGATAAGGCTCTTCATTGACATTCCCCATGGACACCCATAGTAGCTTTCCTGTCACTTCAAGTACTGCCTGTAAGCGGCGTAAACGATCAACGCTTATTCCCTGCAAGCAGGGCGCGTCCAAATCCGACAAAACCAGCACGACGGCCAGAGATGCGTTGGTCGGCAGCATGGAAGTCTCAATACTGGATGCCTGAGTAATGCGAGCGAAGAACGGGCTGAGCGTATGCCGTACAGCAGTAACAAGCTTGTCCGTCGCAGCGGTGGCACCTCCCAAGAGGATAAGATCTCGGTGCTGACCTCGGGCCTGGACCGCGAGGGGGGCTTCTATCTGCTGGATTTGGTCGTCCACCGCGCGCGCAGTGAAGACCGACTGTCCAAACAGCTGACCTTCCTCGAAGGGGGATATTGTCTCAATTCCCGCAAATCCTGTAGCCTTCAAGAGATCGTCCCAGCGTTCGCAAGATAACATAGGCCCGCAGGAGCGATCATCGAGCTCCCCCAACCACCAGCCCTGGAATCCCCCGAATATGAAGTGATAGGCAATCATGTCAGGGTTGGTTGTTTCAAGGATTACAACTCGACCCCCTGGTTTGAGCGTGCGCCGGACATTAGTCATAGTCTGCCCCAGAGATCGAGTGGCATGCAGCACATTACATGCTATGACCAAGTCATACTGATGCTCCGCGAAGCCTTGCTCTGTTGGATCACGCTCGAGGTCCATAACCTTGTACTCAAATCGGTCTTGGTGCGCTGCAAAGGCTTCCTCAGCGTCTTGGAAGAAGGCAGCTGAGATATCGGTGAAGGTATACGAGTGGTAGGCGCGCTTGATGCGCTTCAATACCTGTCGTGTGGCTGACCCCGTCCCGGCGCCGACCTCGAGAATCTTCATGCGTGGATGGCGAAACGCCAGTTGTTCAACCAGGCCTGCGAGGTTACGAGTCAAAACCTGTAAATCGTGAACCTCTTTATAGAACCGTGTGAGGAAGCTATCACGTCGCAGCTCTTCCATAATATCGGCTTCACCACGCAACCAGCCCATCAGGCTTTTGCCTACTATATCGACAGCGCGGACTGCGATACCAGCAGAGCCCAGCTCAGATGAAAGCGTTGAACTCAGGTCGCCTTCCAAATCTTTTGGTGAGTAGTCAGGATGCGTTCCTTCTCGGACCCTGTTCAGCGCGTTATCCATCCAGGCCACGTATTGGGCGCGGTGCCAGTCAAGATTCCTGCGCTCAGCGGGAGTGAGCTGTAGTGCGGCATCGCGGAGATATAAAAGGCTCAGTCTATCTGCAAGATGGCGATCGCTGTGAAGATCCTGCGTGCCCAGTGCAGTGCTCAATGACGCAGTGGGGTTAAGAGGGCCCCATGCCTCTTGTGCAAACATAGGCCAGTCATCGAGAGACAGTTGAGTCAGAGGCTGGATCTGCAGACCCTCTATCTGGACCATACCTCGGCCCTCGCTGTCAAACAGCTCGATATCTCCACTGAGGCCATTTTTCATGGTCTGTGATACGGTCGCTTCGACATCTATATTGCCTTGGGCGGAGCGGCGTACGACGGCTGGATTAAACGTAGTGCGGTTGAGCCGGACCGGAAGGTAGAGTGTTGACAGCTGTGTGTCACCAGGATGAGCAATAGCTGCCATAAAGGCTTGCAGGCCCGTATCGAGCGCGGCTGGGTGCATCAGCAGATCAGAGTCTTGTGTAGCCGGGGGCGCAGGGATGGATCCATGGGCAACACCACGCCGCCGAGAGATATTCTGGAGGCTACGGAAGAGGTCCGAATATCCATATCCAAGCTTATCTAGCTCAGCATAGAAATGTTCGGAATTGACTGCTCGTAGCCCAGAAGTGACTGGGTCATGTGGCGAGAGAAGCATAGATTCCGGTTCCCCAAATGTCACTTCCAAACGGCCAGATGCACAACATGTGAAGGTACCATTAGAGACTTTCTGACACGAAAATGTCGCCATAGACCTGTCTGACTCGAACTTGATTTCGCTCACAATGAAAAGTGTTTCGATTCCGACACTGTCATCTGGGATGGAAATGGCATGCTGGATGACTAGGTCGTGGACGTCTACTAGCATGATCGACCGGTCTTCGGCCATGACATGAGCAGCCTCCAGAGCCATGATCAGAAAGCTAGTCGCAGGCAGCACAATCTGCGATTGGATACGATGACCATGTAGCCATTCAAGGTCCTCCAATCGCATGTAGTTTCGCCAGCGCCATTCACCCTCTCCCCGCTCGGGGCAAATGACCCCAAGCAAAGAATGTCGCGGTTGTTTGCGATGTATCCGAGCGGCTGAAAGTTGGGGAACCGCCCAGTGGGTCTTGCTATGGTCGAAAGAATAGGATGGGAGATCGGAAATATACTGGAGAGTCCGGCTTGGGGAGTGTATTCGGATGAAGGATTGAAAGTCGATAGCTTCGGCACCTAGATATGCCCACATAGAACCAAGACCATTGGCCAAGGATTCGACTCCACTAATACTGCGATGGGAGAGTGACAAATAGGGCAGTTCGGCGTGCTCGGCGACCAGCGACGACAGGGTCTGTAGGGAAGGGCCTTTCAGCGCAGGGTGTGGTCCCACCTCAATGATGGCATCCAGGTCAGGGATGGCTGCTGATGCAGCACTAAGAGCTTGAGAGAATTGCACCGGTCGGAGCATATTCTCGCTCCAGTACTTTGCTTCCAGTGTCGACATCGGCTTTCCATCATATACACTTGAGAACCATTTTGTTTTCACCGTGCCCTGAGACCCGCCCACGTCGCAGGCTTGCATGGCGTCAAGATACGGCCCGGCACAGGGGGCCATATGATGAGAGTGGTAGGCAGTATCGACTTTCAAGCGTCGAGGAGACTGGTCCAGACTGGCAAACAACCATTCTAGCTCGCTGATCAACTCCTCATCACCGGACAGGGTTACACTGGAGGGCGAGTTAGAAGCAGCCACCACCACGCGACCAGAGTATGGCGCCTCGCTGCAGATGGCCTGTGCCTGATCCCAGGATATTCCCACGGCTAACATGCGACCTGTCTGGCCGGGAGACCCTGCATTCTTGGCAGCTAAACCGCGAAGATACGCAACCCGGATAGCATCCACTGCCGTAAGCCACCCTGCGGCATATGCTGCTGCAATCTCGCCGGATGAGTGACCAACAACTGCAGTGAACTCTACCCCAACAGACTTTAAGATATTAACCTGAACTATCTGGAGGGCGGTTCGCAGAGGAAGTGAGATTTCAGCGGTACTGAGACGGGAAGTGGTCTCGGGCTTTGAAAGCTCATCCAGGAGGGTGAAGTTGGGCCGATACTCGGGAGGAAGCGCTTCGAGTGATTCCTGTAGCTCGTGAAACCAGATAGCCGCTTGGGAGCACTTGCAGATAACATCTAACCCCATTTGCGGCCATTGGGCACCTTGTCCAGTAAATACACCCAATATCTTCCTCCGCCGAGGAGCCAGACGACGTGAGGTGATTGTAGGTAATTGCCCAGTTGAGGCATGCTCTTTCAGTGCAGCTTTGAGTTTACTCTTTAGATCAGGAACTGATTCGGCGGTAAATACCACACGATGAGCCAGGACGGATCGCCGGTTGATAAGTGAAGCCGCTAGATTTACCAAGTTGACGTCGGGGTGTTGATCGAGATAATCCATGTATTGTTGCAGCATCGTCCGAAGACAGGAGACAGATGAAGCAGAGAATACGAAAGGCAAGGTGATAGGTCTAGCGTCATCAACCGTACCTACGCTGTTGGAGTCTGAATCGAGACTTTCGAGAATTGCATGGGCATTGGCACCCCCCAGCCCAAACGAATTGACCGATGCCCGACGCGGAGAACCGGGGGCCACAACAGGCCAAGGCTGAGCTTTAAGCGGGACGCGAAGATGATTAAGATATGGAGCAACTCGAGGACTTGGCTTGCTGTGCAGAAGGTTCGGGGGTATTGTTGCGTGCTTCAACGCCAACGATGCTTTGATGACGCCCGCTATCCCGGCGGCGCCCTCCGTGTGGCCGACCACAGATTTGATCGATCCGGCGAACATAATGTCTTCTGGGGCGGTTTGTTCATCGAAGAACGCTCCAGCAATACCAGAGGCTTCTTGAGGATCTCCCGCTGGAGTGCCTGTTCCATGAGCCTCGAAGTACTGGCAACGGTCTTTCGCAAGTAGAGGATTCAAGCCAGCGCGAGCATAGGTAGATCGAATGAGGCTTCGTTGCGCCTCCCCGTTGGGCATGGTCAATGAGTTCGTACGACCATCACATCCGATGCCAGTTGCACGGATGACCGACTCGATGGCATCACCATCCTTCAGTGCTTGGGAGAGGGGCTTAAGCACTACCGCAGCCACCCCTTCACCTCTGGCATACCCATCTGCCCTGTCATCCCACATGTGGCTTCTGCCGCTCGGCGACAGCATCGAAACAGAAGATGAGACAATGGCATCATCGGGAGAGACAATCAGACAACTACCGGTCGCAATAGCCAGCGAACAGTCACCCTTGTGCAAGGACTCTACGGCCAAGTGCAAAGCCGTTAAGCTGGACGAACATGCTGTGTCCGTCACTAAGGAGGGGCCATGAAAGTCAAAGAAATAAGACACTCGTGTGGCAAGCATCGAGGGAGTAGTCCCAGTGAGCATGAATGGCGGCAGGGCGTTAACGTCGGAGCACAGCAGTTTGTAATAGTCCAAGTTCATAGACCCAGCAAAGACGCCAGTGGGCGATCCCTGGAGTCGCTCGATAGGTAGCCCAGCCCTTTCAAGGGCTTCGTAAACTACCTCCAGCAAGAAACGCTGTTGGGGATCCATTGATGCGGCTTCTGGAGGGGATATGTTGAAAAACGACGTATCGAATGCTTGCACATCCTCCTCGAGGAAATAAGCCTCGGGGGCATTGATCGTGCCAGGTCGTGGCTTTCCGCCCTGATAGAAAGCTTCCGCGTTAAATCGGCTAGCTGGCGGCTTGGAGGCAAGATCTCGAGGCTCCTGAAGAAGTTCCCATAGTTTAGATGGAGATGAAGCTCCTCCCGGAAACCGACAGCCAGTGCCAATGATGGCAATCGGCTCCGTGGAAGCCATGAGGACAAGAGAGTAGCAAAATCGCAAAAGAGGTCACGGTTGACGTGAAACCACAGTGCTGACGGGTTGAATAATCTCTGCGTTGGTCTAATGTGAATAATATTGACCATACATGCCTTATAACAAGCGGACGGTCTGCTGTTCCTCAGGTTACATCCCGTGGGTTCAGAACCGTGGAAGCATTTCTGGCTACTTAGGGTTGACCACTCGGTATCTCCGACTCGAGTAATGGGATGCTTTCGTCATTCAAAAAGGGCCCAGACTCTCCTGAAAACGGAATCTCGCTGTCTTATTCATAGCGATAAGGTTGCGGATGGCAGCGGCAACTCAAACTGATTAGCCGCTGTCCCGGAATCCTGGGTCAGGATACATGACATTCACTCGTCGTAGGGTAATGTACACCCCATCATTGCAACCTCGTTATCAAGCTTTTGCCTGGAAAGTCACCTTTGACAAATCTTCCCTGCTGTACGAATGATAAGTAGTCCGTCCACTGACAACGATATCACGGTCGAGAACAACCAATCCTCGACAACAAATCAACCAAACCATTCTCCCATCATGTCTGAAGGCTATGACTGCTATACACGTACGGTGCTTTGGATGTACGACGTCCAAGTTCACTGGTTCAACGACAATTTTGCTTGGCGCTGCCCTCGCTCGGTCCTGCAGGCCTTTTTTGATGCAAACGCAGGCCCTCGCCACATGGACATTGGCCCCGGAACAGGGCTCTTTCTGGCCGATCACCGTGACAAAATGAAGAAAAAGGGCGTGGACTGGCCCGAGCAGCTTGCATTTGTCGATATGAATCCCAATTGTTTGCAAGCTGCCACCGCCCGCGTGGGCGTTCCGGCTCGCACGTCTTGTGTCAAGGCCAATGTCTTCGAGCCATTCACTATTCCCCCATCTAAAGCTATCCCGGCAAGTAACGCCAAGTTCGATTCGATCGCCCTGATGTACGTTCTGCACTGCCTGCCACCTCCATCTCAGCGAAAGGCGCAGATCTTCCAACACCTCAAACAGCACCTGACCCCAAACGGAACCTTATTTGGCGCTACAGTGCTGGGAAAGCGAGCCTCCCACAATTGGGTGGGCCAAGCGACAATCTGGTTCTACAACTGGAACGGCATTTTCGGCAACTTGGAGGATGATGCCGACGATTTCGTCAAGGCCTTGAAGGAAGAATTCGACGTGGTCGAGGCCAATGTTGTGGGGGTGGTGCTTCTGTTTCGGGCGACAGGACCCAAGGTCAAATGAATCATGGGGACGTATAATGCACTTTAGTTTGGGGAATCGTCAGAGATATTGAATCTCGCTAGAGGCCTTCCTTGAGGTTGGGACGACAAACTCGTGTATACATCATAGCTTAAAATGGTATAAGTTTGCCGTAAAGAGAAGCCTATTGCCTAGATCAGAACAGCAACCGATTTCACCATGGAGCAAAATCCCTGCGCAGTCCAGTCTGGGCCTTCCGAAAGCGAATCTACCACCCCTATAATCCTCTTCCACGACGCAGGCGGCACCATCATTCCGTACTTCAGCCTCGGCGACCTGCATCGCCCGGTCTACGGCATTAGCAATCCGCGCTTCGAGCAAGGCGGGAAGTGGGAACATGGACTGCGTCAGATGGGCGTCGTCTATACTCATCTGGTTCGATCCGTGCTCAGATCAGGACCACTTATTCTCGGAGGTGGGTGAATCCTTGCACGCGTGGGCACATTTTGGCGCGAAAGGTCTAGAAACTCATCGGATTCAGGGTGGTCTTTGGGTGGCTGTCTCGCGCTGGAAGTGGCATCGAGACTGATGCAATTGCCTCAGTATATCGTGCATGGTGTCGTGCTCATCGACAGTGTCTTCCCCACTCAAGCTGTCACTGACCATTATCCGCGCACTTTGGCCGATGTTACCGAGCGATTTCAGCTGCCCGATCAATTGTCTGGCGCGCACCGAGCCCAGGCCCAGCAGTGTATCCTGCATGCACATGAGATGCACCGGGAGTGGAAGCCCCCACTGTTCGCGTCCGGCCCTCCTCGAACCGTTCTACTGCGGGCCATTGACTCGATGCCGGAGGATACGTCGGGGACTCCAAATGCCCTCGACATTGTGAGAGACTGCAAGCATCTGGGCTGGAACGAGTACTGCACAAGCTTCCTGGTCGCTTGTCACGACATACCTGGCAATCATTTCACAATTTTTGAAGAGCCTAATGTCCGATTCCAGCGTTCCTCTGGTATTGCGAATATATGACTAATCGAGGTAGCAGTGCCAACAAATGACTCGTGGAATCCGAGAAGCTTGTACTCACTTAGAGAGTTACCATGACTGAACTCAATTTTCGGCAATGATGCAACTCCGATCCACGACAACACATCAACGACTAAACCATATTCTTAACTTATCTTGCGTGAACAACCAAGGGAGCGTGGTCTCTGGTTGATGTCTGGCTGTTAGGTTTCATGTCAAATAGTGCAGGCTCCAATCAAGGATAAAGACTCTATAGTTCATGCAATATGTCACTATGCATCCATAGATCGGAATGAGGACCCGTTTCCGGCCAAAACCCGTGTCCTAAGTATAGAATATAGACAGGCTCGGGGAGCAGGCGATTCAGCGGAACGACCCGAATTTCTGCTTCCGTGCAATTCCAATTCGCCGGAAAACATATCCTATCATCCTTTTATTGTTATCTCCTAGCTTTTAAGGTTAAGTCGTCGGGTCGGCCTCGGCCAGGCCACCGCTACCGCTGCGGATTTCTTCTCCCGTCGATTGTCTTAACCTTTTTTATGACTCGGCTCGCGCTGTTACATCATGCAGCGAGCACGGCACATCTATGAGTAATGCATCCCCGAGAAATGACGCGGTTTCCGCTGTTAGACGGTCTGGGAAACATGAGTGGTCATAAAATGGGACCGTGGGCGTGGATCATGCTCGTGGCCGTGAACCGTGTCGGCATCCCGAAACACGCAATATGCTCGACAAGATCATTGAGGAAAGCCATTTGGAGGCGACCCGCACTCACTGGGCCGGTCTTGGGCAGGCTGTGCAGGGTGGAGAGGTTGAGATTGATGGCTGTCAATTGACTATCGGCGAGTTGGTGGCTGTATCGAAGTATGTTGACTCTCGATTGAAATGATGCCATCGAGACTGATGATGGAAATAGACACGGTTGCCCAGTTCATCTCACCGACCGGCCCGAGACAATCGACGCCATCAATGATAGTGTAGCGGCTTTGGCAGAGTGCATTCGCGAAGGGTACCACATCTATGGTGAGCTGAGAGCCGAATGGCAAGTGAGATAGAACGCATCGAGACTGATCGATTTGCGCTTCACCAGGAGTCAACACCGGATTCGGGGGCAGTGCAGACTCTCGCACCGGTCATATGGTCACCTTACAAAGCGCACTCTTGCAGCTCCTTCAAAGCGGTATTCTCACAACCGCTGACACTAGCACCGACCGCTCTGGGTCAAACTTGCTAGGGCTGGAGCATCACTCGATGCCTCCAGAATGGGTCAAGGCCACAATGCTTGTCCGTAGTAATACGGTCGCGAGGGGTCATTCCGCAGTCTCCGTGTCTGCCATCAACTCTATTATACGACTGCTGCGTGAGGAAATCACACCGGTCGTCCCCTTACGCGGGACAATTTCCGCCTCTGGGGATCTGATGCCCCTCGCTTACGTGGTGGGCGCCGTTGAAGGTAGCCCTGACGTCTTCGTGCAGGTAGGAGGAAGAGAACATCAAGAAATCATCACTGCACAAAAGGCGTTGAAGAGTATTGGAACGGATGCACTAACACTCGGACCGAAAGAAGCACTTGGGCTGGTCAATGGCACGGCTGCGTCCAGCGCGCTTGCGGGTCTTGTGCTGTACGAGGCGCATCAGCTGGCTTTGCTCGCTCAAGCCGTTACTGGTCTGACAGTCGAAGCCCTGCAAGGGAACGCGGACAGCTTCCACCCTTTCATCGCCGAGGTTCGCCCACAGGGAGGCCAGATCGAAGCGGCGAAAAACATTCTCGCGTTTTTGCGAGGGTCGCAGCTGACTCAAACCGGCGGTAAAACGCACGAGGGCCTGGCACAGGACCGATACTCTCTGCGCACAGCGAGCCAATGGATTGGGCCCCAACTGGAGGATCTGCTTCTGGCAGATCGGCAGGTTGCCATTGAACTCAATTCCACGTCCGATAATCCTCTGATCGATACAGCGGCCAAGACATTCTATTCTGGCGGCAACTTCCAAGCCACATCGGTGACCTCAGCAATGGAAAAGACTCGGCTCGCGTTGCAGATGCTGGGTAAGCTGCTGTTCGTGCAGTCTAGCGAGACCATCGATCCCAGCCTGAACAACGGGCTGCCAACCAATCTCGTCGCCGACGACCCTAGCCTCTCGTTCACGATGAAAGGGGTAGACATTAACATGGCGGCCTACATGTCCGAGCTGGCATACCTGGCGAACCCGGTCAGCTCTCACGTGCAGACGGCAGAAATGCACAACCAGGCCGTAAACTCCCTCGCCTTTCTGTCAGCGCGCTACACAATGCAAGCTGTCGACGTGGTGTCCATGATGGGCGCCTGCTCACTATATGTGGCCTGCCAAGCCTTGGACTTGCGAGTCCTGCAGCTCCAGTTCTTCCAAGACCTGCGACCTTTCATCCACCGCACCACCAAAGATGCGTTTGGGTCGGTCCTTGAGCCGCAAGAGATTGACCGACTGTCCTCACACTTGCTGGACAAGGTCCGCAACTCCTGGACTTCGACCTCGCGCATGGATCTGTGCCAGCGCTGCCAACGGGTTGTCGAGATGACGCTGCCTTTTCTGTTCACGGAGCTGTCGACTCAGATCCCGTCGGTCCGTCAGAGCCATGGCCTGATTGACGGGATCACAGACTGGCAGACGGAGACCTCGATGCAGATAGAGGTCCTGTACCGCGAGACGCTTGCCCGTTCTTTCATTTCCCAGGCCACCGTAGACTATCTTGGGGCCGGATCGAAGGCAATGTACATAGCCATCCGTCGAGACGTCGGGGTTCCCTTCCATCAAGGATTTGCTGAACACCCTCTATTAGGTCTCGATGGAAAGCCTGAGCTGTTGAATGGGCGAGCTAAGAGGACGATTGGGGGCTGGATCTCGATGATTTATGAGGCTTTGCGAGGCGGGAAGTTAACCGAGGCATTGCTGAAATCTTTCGATTAGGGGTAAGGGGCTTTGCGTAGAGGAATGCCCTGAACGACCCTGGCAAAAGCGTTGTTCGAGTTTCGGCTTATTCTCCTTCGCAGCCACACAGGTATAAATCGCCTTCAATGTGTCTAGTGCCGGTAATAATAGGGAGTACTACAAAAGCAAGTCGAGCATGTCCTGGAGTCCACGTTCAAGTAGTCCACAGGGTCATTTTCAGTTCTTGCGAACATAAGCCAAGTCAATAGCTCAGGGCATCAACCCTATGAAGGTTGCCAGAGGAAGAAACTGATAGTCTCACTCGAAGAATCATAAGCGTACAGTCGATGTGCTCCTTCTTCACTCGCGGGTTACTTCATTAGTTCGGCTTTCGATGAACAGGAGGCGCAACATCCGGGGACTTCGCTGGCGGTGCCATCGGACCAGCGAGAGCCGCCGAAGTCGCTCCTCAACAATCCGTATCATCCGGCCAACAGTGGGTCTCTCGTTTCGCTGTTGATGGGCGGACATGTTCTGGTTCCAGAGATTGATCAAAGGCTGTCATCTGCTTCTTCCGAGAGAGGACAACGCGGTCTCTGTAGAGGCCGTGGCCACCGTCCTGCTGCTCAAAACTCTCACCAGGGTAACATTGAGCATCAGATACAGAAAGAGGTTGTATGGAAATGTTTTGTACCTGGCAGTAGTGAGTCTTTCGGGAGAAGAAAAGGTTTGTCAGGCTTTTAGGCAGCTGGAGGATATGGTCGGGTTCACTGGTTTGTCTTGAAGACTAGTTGCTAATGTCCCGATTCGCTTTCATATCGCGCAATGGATTGAGCTCTTTATTTGAAGTTCTCTGATCTCTGATAAACGCATCCTTACTCTGAATCCTGCCTTTTATTTCGTACTTCATGTCCACTCGCGTTAGGAGGGCGTGCTTGTAGGAATTAGAAGGGAATCATGCACGTGCCAATGGGCAGGGTTCGTTCAACATAATATGTTAAAATTGATTAATTGGCTCACAAACACACTGAAGTAAACAAACATGAAATCCAAAAGAAGAAGAGGAAAAAAGAATGCCCATCGTGTCGGAGGAATTAATGATGCCCCTTCCACATGATGAGCTTACGGGCCGGGAGGGCCTCCGGGGCCTCCCCCACCACCGCAGCAGTCGCAACAGTCGCAGCAGCAGTCGCAGCATGAGAAGCACTCGAAACAGCTGACACCAGCACAACTACTTTTATCAGTGGGACCTCATAGCGTATCACCAAGAGTCAAATACTCACAGTCCACAGCAGACGTCTTCTCCCTCACCACCACCTCGCAGTTGAAGCATGGGCTCGCCAATACGCTGATTATGTTAGCCAATCTTTCAGTCCGGAAGTAAAGACCCTCTTACTGGTTGTTCAGTGACAACGCTCTGACCTGGAGGGACACCCATTCTACGCGGCTCTTGCATTTCGAGGCTTCCGGGGTTCCAGGTGCTCTCCGCAACAGGTGCCTCACGAGTAGGCCGCAGCCAGGCAAACGGATTGGAGTTGAACATGATGGGTACGTACTGAGATATGATGCTGGAGAGAGAAATGCGACCCAGAGGAAGAAACGACAGGCTAAATATAAGCATTGGGTAGAACAGCTTGGCTTCGGCCAATGGGTCCATAGGGCTGTAAGGCTGGCCAGGCTTCGGCGCTGATTGGCGGACGCTTCGCTTCCCCCACCTCAAACCCATCCATGCATGATATCATGGCGCCCATTTTCCGGTTCCTGGCTCTGATATCATGCCATTTGGTCATTTTACCTGTCTGGTCAGCCTGTTGGAAGTATACTCGCCCTGAGAGATGACGCGACAGCTGAGGAAAAGTCGCTGCCTACGAGAATTTATGGTCTCAGTTGAGTTTGGAGCGAACCTATAGAAGCACCCGCCATAGTAGACACGGATGACAGCTACCTCGAACATTACTGACTCGATAATAGTCCTTTTGCGATCTCGAATGTTCTTATAGTAAGTAACTGCCTTGGGAAGTCAAAAGATCAGAAAAAATGTGGTTAGTCAGCGGCAGAGGTGGTGCCTCAGACATTATTAACTCTCCTTCCAATCCTCTTTTTCTGTCTTCTTTGACCCAGTAAACCGAGGCAGTGCCCTCCATTCCCATCTGGCCTGCGCTATTTCCAAGGCCTATAGCAATCATGATCTCCTACACACCGCGAGGTCGATTGCATTCAAAAAGCTGGCGCAGCCTGAATTGCCCCTCAGGGTGTTCGCAAAGCAGGGTTGGGCAGATCTCTGGATCTATCATTCAGTCTTCACAAGCAAAATAACCATATGTCACACTACAAGCATGATTCTGTCACATACGACCACAGGGTGTGGAAAACAGGGCTTCCCGTCCGCTCAGCCGTACTTAAGCCACACGCCGGGAGGTTAGTAGTTGGGTGGGTGACCACCAGCGAATCCCTTCTGTTGTATGTTTTTTGCTCTGCCTAAGTTTCCCTTGGGTAGAAAGAAAGTCCCAAGCAGAAGAGAGCTGGGAATCCAGCATGGTCAAGCGCACTTTGAAGTATGGAAAGCTGCAGGTCGGTCCTGCCGCGGTGCGAAGAGCTTGACATGCGCCGAGCACCCCGACAGATACTAGGGCGCAGGCATTCTCTTTT
Organism: Aspergillus homomorphus CBS 101889; assembly: GCF_003184865.1. Lineage (NCBI taxonomy): Eukaryota > Fungi > Ascomycota > Eurotiomycetes > Eurotiales > Aspergillaceae > Aspergillus > Aspergillus homomorphus. The sequence continues at coordinate 72,565 of NW_020291954.1, read as the reverse complement.
GTCATGTCATCGGCGCAACTGCCTTACTTCCCTTCCCAACTTCACCATCTTTCCTTTGAACACTCAATTGTGCAGGGAATAGAACAGTCCAGATCCTAAGCTGGCCCTTTCGCGAACTTTGTGCCTATGTGGCAATACCGCCGGCAGCCGTGCCTATTACCACACACTCTCTATGATTGGTCTGTGTAGCCTTCCGCACACAGGAAAGCCCGGCATTCTTTGTCAATACAACTCACTCACCTACACTACATCTTCGTATCCCACGACTTCCTTGCTTGGGACAGGGAATAGCTCAGTCGATAAATACATCGGTCCGCGAGGATTTATTCTGAAATTGAGCACAGAATGTTTCTGCAACCCCTCCTACAAACGAATCATTTTGACCGACAGATGATATATATACTCCCATCAGCTGAGTAGGATTGCTTATGCTTTCAATGAAAAGAAAAGAAAAAATAAAATATAACAGAACAAAACAAGCTTAAGAGGTAAAAAAATAAATCTTGGCTTTTGCCTGCTGTATAGAGTCCCTACCCAGAAAGACACCGTGCAGTCGCTATCTCGTTGTCCGTAGACCGCAGTTGAAATCAGACAGCGACCAGGTTTCGCCTGGATCAAGACTTCAAGCTTCCATTTCCGATTCATCATCCCACCAGGAAAGAGGTATCCGCAGAGTCAGGATACGGTGCATGGCGTCCAGGGTCTGGAGGACCATCGGATCATCAAGATCGTATATCGTCTCGCGTATCGTCACCCACGCCTTGTGCCCCCAGCTGTACTGCCGGAGCTCGATCTGGTCGCCATTGATCACGGCTCCGAAGATCCATGGCCGGGTCTCTGGGCCCACGGCGTTCTTGGGCTTTCCCGCATACAGGCGGAAGGCCTCATTGAGTCTCTCCCAGGTAGGAAGATCATTGTCATCACCTTGGATGGCGACAAAAGGAGCGTAGTTCCGCCCTGGATGAGTGACGGTGTACACGCTATACGCGTTCAAGTCGCCGAATTCAGCCCGTATCTTAGAGATATAGAAGTCATTCTCTGGAGGAAAGTTAGCTCGGATTTTGTCCTCAAAGGAGTCCATGGTCGCGGCTGTTAGTTGCGACTTTGAAATATAGAGCATTATGATACTTCGAAGATCGGGAGAGCTTGGAAGGTTATTTATAACCTTCTTACAGTGCAGCCTTCTCCTGATTAGAGTTTGGATTCATTTTCATGCTTTATATTATGCTTCACATTTCTTTATTATTAATGTCCTACCGGTTCATTATCAAGGATATAATAGCGAGAAAGAATCCATTATCTAGCATATAAAATTAGTGCGAAGAACAAAGAGGATACCGAAGGTAGTCATACTCTAGAACAAGAGGCCGAGAGTGTAATTTGTAAGCTGCTCATCATCCGGGTCATCGCAATCATGCCAAAGATCCTTGAGGCATCCCAAAGCCGTAGACACTGAAGGCAACCATTCTCAGGCTAAATATACAGCTATTCCCGGATTAAGTTCATTGTCTACACCTGCACACCGATAGTCAGAGATGGCGATTGCATAACTAGATTCTAGAGACCGCTTGGTAGTAGGTAGCCCGGGCATTCCTGCCGACTGATGGGGTAACGAGACTCGTCTATTCCAATGCATGAGCCTGGCGCCTCTATCAGAAAGATCTTGTGGAGGCGTATTAGGATCAAGCAGGCTGTGTAAAGCTGTACCAGGCGATGGAGGGAATGCACAAGGCTAGGAGACAGTACAGGCCTTGCTTGCATGGTTCAAGGTTTAATGGGAAAATAGGATTTCAACTGGAGAAATTGCCACTCTGCAAAATATGAAGTCTTTGAATATTGTTCAAAGCACATACGACCATAGGGTGTGGATAACAGGGCTTCCCGTCCGCTCAGCCGTACTTAAGCCACACGCCGGGAGGTTAGTAGTTGGGTGGGTGACCACCAGCGAATCCCTTCTGTTGTATG